>NW_021703785.1:31279137-31380620 GCF_005190385.1 Monodon monoceros | reverse complement strand
TTTTTTTTTTTTTTTTTTTTTTTGCGGTACACAGGCCTCTCACTGTTGTGGCCTCTCCCGTTGCGGAGCACAGGCTCAGCGGCCATGGCTCACGGGCCCAGCCCCTCCGCGGCATGTGGGATCTTCCCAGACCGGGGCACGAACCCGCGTCCCCTGCATCGGCAGGCAGACTTTCAACCACCACGCTACCAGGGAAGCCCCTACGGCTTTTCTTTGATGCCATTTTTATTTAAGAAATTCCACACACATATATGATAATCACCTACTTATTCTCCCAAAAGATTAAAAAATCTCAACATTCACAGTATATCTTTCAGATCATTAAAAAAAGTAAAATATCACAGAAAGAGTTGACTCTTTCCATTTTTCCCCCTATTTTGTTTCCCTCTTCCATAGTGTCCTAGTGTATATAAGTTTTAATGCTTTAACTCTACTCTGTATATATCAATGAACCACCAATGCAGTTTTGCTCTATAAAAACCATATATAATATCATATTCTACAATTTCACATTACATTTGAGATTCATTTATAGTCTTTTCATTTAAAGTTCTGCTAGTCTAAAGTCATTCCATGTATATCTTCTCCCAAACACAAGAAGGACTCAGCCCAGTGAACATTCCCACCTTCCCCAAGTTCTTTTTCATTATAGTCCAAATTCTGGTTCGTTTCACTGTTAGGAGTTAATTAAACTTTCTCTCTTCATGCAGGTATTTATCTCTATTTTTAAAACCAGTTCCAAGCTCACCTTCCCTTTCAGGTTCTTTTCTTCTTTCAAAAACATATCCTTTAGTTCTTTCAGCATATTTGTGTGGGTGGTAAATTTAGCCAATATATGTTTGAAATTTTTTTTCATTTTACTGTCAGTTGAATTGACTTCTGCTGAGAATAGAATTATAGGATCCCTCACTCCGTGCTTTGAAGAGACTACGGGCATTGCTTTCCAGCATTTGTTGTTGTTGACACCCTCTGTCATTCTTTAATTCCTTTGTAGAAAAGCTTTTGAGATTTTCTTTATAACTCATGCTTGACAGTTTCCCTGCTATGTGTCTAGATGTGGATTTATTTTTACTGACTTGTCTATAGTCTAGGATTCATGTGATCCCTTAATTCTCCAAAGTTCTCAGATCTTCCTCTGAATACTGCTTTTTTGAATATCATACTCTATCTATTCCTATTTTATGGAAGTTGTTTCAGATAAATGTTGGAATACTTTAATTCATGCCCATAACTTTTCTTTTATATTTTTGTCAATTTTTTTTTACTTTGCCTTGTTTTCTGGGTAAAATTCTCAGTACAATCTTTCAATTCATATATTCTTCCACTGAAGAACTTTCTCAATATTGCCAAAACAAGAACCTGGGAACTAGCCTAGATTTATTTTTTCATTCATCCTTGACATCCATTTGGGCAATGAGTTCTGTCCATCAGATGTCCAATTCATACTGCCTCTGCAACGGCCTTTGGGAATTCTTACCTGGCTTCCCAAAACAGCCTCCTAACTTTTCTCTTTTCCTTTATTGTCACTATATTCAGTCCTTCATCCACAAATTTGAATATTACCATGTCACTCCCATCTACTTACAAGTCTCTCTCCCTATAGTGTTTGGTAAATACAAACTCTTTAGTTTGGCATACCAGGGCTGTGATGACCAGATCCATGGATACCCCTGGAACCCCATTTCCATTTCTGATAAATACCCTTCACTTGAACCATACCAACCTATCTACTTGTATAATCTCCCTATCTACCAGGATGCAGTATATGCTCTTTCATATTTCTAGGACGTTGCATCTTTTTTTTCAATTGCCTTTCCTTCCTCATTTATGTGGATAATATAAGTAACACTTTCCTCTGAGAAACGCCCTTCTCCTGAAGTCACAACCACCCCCTTCCAACTCCCCAGCTTCGTGCTCCTTTATGATATATCACCGTGAGTCTACACTTATCTGTATTACAGCACTCGTCTCACTATAGTTGTCTCCTTCATCCACTTGACTATGCACTTCTTGTGGGCATTGTCTGTGCATTGAACTTGTGGCTGAATCATAAATGTGCATTAATCAAATGAGTAAGTGAACGGAAAGGAATACATTGGATAATTCCTGGGTAAGGCAAAAGTTTAAATAAATAAGAATTAAATATTTTTTTTAAATTTTAATCTGGTAGTTCAAATTTATTTAGTTTTGGTAAAAGAATAAGAAAGCAAGAAAGAAAATAAATGGTTTTTATACTCATCATGTTCAGTCAATAATTCATAGATATGAAGACTTTTTCCCCTATTTAAATGGCACAACATAGGGAAAAAAATTCAAGAAGTTTATATAATGAGTCAACTAATTTCATTTAGTTTACAAAGTATTAAATACAACAGTTTCTAGGTGGTATCATTTTATAATATGTATATACATACATACGTCTCATGTATTTATATCTATATATACATGCTTAAATAAGGTACAGTTCCAAGCTCTTCTATGAGTGCATTCTAACATGCCCAGATAAGACATGACCACTGCACCCTGTACCTTACAAATATGCAGAGCCCCTCTAAATAAACCACCCACTGGCTGAGGTATGGAATAAGTAGTGTTAACAAGTAGAGTCTAAGTGTGACAGCTTACTCCTGCCAATTAAGCATAACTCTAGTCTCAGTGTTTACCATAATAAAAAATACAGAGCACGACACTGAAAGATCACTATAAACCGTTCAGTGGCTTACTTAGACTTATGAACTGAAAAAGTTGTAACTTTCCACTTATATCAGATCATGCAAAATTCTACAGGTAAAACTAGTTTAAGTTACAGCTGAAAAAGGGTTTACTTTTTAAGTGTGAGGGGCTTGTTGTGGTGATTAACATAAAAAATGATCACAATGGGCCAAGGAAGGAAATAAAGGGGCCTGTTAATAAGTTGTCCTACTTGCAAGGTAAATAATGAGGTAGTAAATGGGAGGTATATAGTACCTTGATTACTGTGGATCATACCAATGGGCACAACGATGCCAGGAAGCAAGGGCTCACCAGTTAGTGCCCATTTGCTAGATGAGAAATGGGTCATGTTCCGTGACAACCATGACTCCAAGAATATACTGGAAAATATTTACTTGCTATCATGTATCATGGTACCGATCAATTTTGGAAAGCATACAAGATATTTTACTCTCTGCTAAACTTCATAAAATAGTAAGAGAACTACTGAAACAAAAACATAGAAAAATAGTATATGAGACTCTGAAGAGAAACTGACACAAAAACTGGAAAATGTCAGATCTTACTCTGAAGCTATTCTCTGTAACCAAACACACATTTTATGGAATTTATTTTCCAATTCTAAAGAAGGCATTTTGGAACATCTGCTACATAAGCTAGGATAATTCTAAAGCTGTAATGTTGTCATGATTATTTGCTATTGACTAGTGCTCAGAATTTTACTGAACTCATTAATCTAAGAAAAATAAATATAATTATAACGATACTAATAAACGCTGGCTGTATCTTTATTTTGTAGTTTCCCCCTGTGTTTTTCAGAAAATAACCACTACCAGAGCGAGGCAAGACAGAACAGGCACATCTGTGTTGTATATGTCTGTCTAAGCAATTCCCTGCTCACGAGAGCTCCAGGCAGGAACCAGATATGTCGAAAAATGACACAGATGTCGATCTCCGAAACTCAGTGAACCACACTTTGACAAAATTTCCCTGTACCTAGGAAATGTTAACCTATAGCTCAAGGCTGTTGTTTTCAGTGCTGCGAGATGCTGGAGAAAATGGAAGTACATAATATGGTACCATAATGTCAATATTTAGCAACATGGAACTACCTCATGCATTTCATATACATACTTGATTTTATTTATTTTTTATTTTTTTAAAGTTTAAGAGTGTATAGCATTGTCTTTTTTTTTAAAATTTATTTATTTATTTATTTTTGGCTGTGTTGGGTCTTCGTTTCCGTGCGAGGGCTTTCTCTAGTTGTGGCAAGCGGGGGCCACTCTTCATCGTGGTGCGCGGGCCTCTCACTATCGCGGCCTCTCTTGTTGCGGAGCATAGGCTCCAGAGGCGCAGGCTCAGTAGTTGTGGCTCACGGGCCCAGTTGCTCCACGGCATGTGGGATCTTCCCAGACCAGGGCTCGAACCCGTGTCCCTTGCACTGGCAGGCAGAGTCTCAACCACTGCGCTACCAGGGAAGCCCATACTTGATTTTATATATAGATAATTTCATATGTAATATTTTACACCTTGACAGAAATAAAATGATTTAAAAATACAATGTACCTAATTTGAAAAAATATGAAATTGGGCTATTTAATATTGACAAATTTTCTAGATAACTAAGGCATGCCTTTTTAATTATGGCAAAGTATGGCAAAAGTATTAAAAAGTTGTGATTTTATTCAAGGCTCTATCACTAATAAGCTGTAACCTTATAAGAAGTAGAGGAAGGTACATGAGTCTCAGTTTTCTTATCTGTAAAAGACAAGCAGTAATACCTATACACTGGTTATACTGTAAGACTTAAAGATGACTGATGTATGTAAAGCACAAAGAACATATAAGCATTCAATTAAGGTTAATTATTTAAATGATTTTTAGTAAATACAAGATTTATTACATACTTTGTCTCCTACTTCAAACAGACTGACCATAATTCAGCCTTTCCTTCATTACTAATGGTCATTATTTCAAAAGCAATTATTATGCTGTAATAAAGTATTACCTCCAAGGACTCAAGAGCTGTGTAAGCCTATTTACTGCAATCCCGAAAGACCTTGCTGTGATTTTTCAAGTTCTTATCTTAATAATAATTTTGACACCTCCTTTGTTAGCTGCCACTCTTTTGCCCTAAGTCCACCTACAGATGAAGGGAATTTCCTATTTTGACAGGGGGGTTGGCAGATGAGAATCTCAGAGGGTTTTGAGCATCTGTAGATTGGTAACGCAAAATCAGTAACTTCTTTTCCTAAGGAAAACTACAGAAAGTGAAATGCTACAGTTTTTGTGGCTATTGGGAATACATAAAAAAATCTATTGAGACAACATTTCAGGGGACATGAGTTATAAAAATAAAAATTGAGAAATATACCTCTTCTATATTTTTCTTTTGCCATTTTTATTCACTATTTCCTCTCTACACACAGCAGGAAGAGTCATATTCACAAAGGATGTAAGAAGTACATCTAAACTAAGAGTTAAAAGGCTTTCTCTTTCAGAGAAGGAGAATCTCAGGTCCTCCCCTGTAAGTAATTCATAGTATATATCACGTATGCAATGTATATGTTATACCCTATGCCGTGTGTGTGTGTGTGTGTGTGTGTGTGTGTGTGTGTGTGCCTTATAGCCTAAGATTCAGTAAAGCTACACTATTCTTCATTCTTTACGTACCCTTCATTCTCTGTCCTCATTGTTCACTCTTTTCCTTGGCTGGAATACTTCTGCCTACTCCAAGTAGCAAAGCCTCATGCTTCTTTAACTTCCACGTCAAATGCTACCTACTTTACCTTCATTATAACATATGACTTCCTCCGGAGTCTAATTCATGTTCTTTGCAGATTTACAACCTAAGTCTCTGGAAGGTTTCCTCTGTCTTAAAGGGCTCTGTGTTTATAGAGGACTGACAAAACATCTACTCCTAACAAAGGCCACACCAGAGATGATTAGGGAGCTCTTGGATTTAGCACAGATGAGACAAAAATGTAATCATGAAATTGACAATTCCTTCTAAATGCAGAAAATTTGAAGCAATTTAGCAAAGCTCTTTTAGATTTGTGCTTGGGTTTGCTTAATATACCTTTAAAATTAGAGATTGGTGGAAAGAAACGAAATCTTTGTTTTATGGCTGCAGCAAACGGGCCCCACCATGGTAAAAATGTCATTATTCTTTCTCACAAGGAGACATTCGGTGCAAAGTGCAAATAAAAGTAGCATTTTCCTTCTACTTAAGGTTCCTTAGATGAAACTTATGTTTTTAAAATGCACTGCAAACACCAAAAACTGATTATACCGTTATCAGCTTTTAAATCAAAACAGCTTGCTATCTGGTAAGGACAGGAGAACTGGTCGATGTATTTCATAAAACTTTATGTACAAAGAGACAGTGTCTATGAACTTCATGGAGACAATATAGAGTCTGGAGGGGTAATTTTTATTACAATTTATAGTGGGATTATCCATACTCCACAGACTTCAGATTTTATTGAGATTTTATGGTACTGTGATGCTGACACAGTTAACTGCAATGGGATAGGAGGTGTAATTTGTTTCACCTTGACTGGGAAATGAAATTGGCATTACTATTACATAAGAAACCTCACAGACTCTATTAATTGCCTGGATCCAATCAAAGCCATTATTTATCCTAGTTTCACAGGCAAACTATTTTACCTGAGAGTAAAACAATAAATAAGAACTGGCTGTAATTTTCATACAGCGGTATCTTTTCATTAAGACTGTTCAGAAGCCATAAGAATATGTCTCACCCACAGGGGTTCAACTCCAGAAACCATTAAAACCTAAATCATATCAAGCATCTATAATGTACCACCAAATATTATTCTTCAGTATTAAATGCAATGAAATAAAACAAACTTGGGAAACAGTAGAAACAATACACTCAAAAACACCAGGGAATTACAGATGCTGCAAACATTTATTGTTCATTGTGTGCCAGACACTGGACAAAGCAGTAAGGCCACGATATAGATATCATTACTATAAAATTTTATATTATATATAATATATTTGAGCCACATATATTGAGCCAAGAGAATATATTTTACATATATGTATATCTAAGTGTATGTGTATGTATATGTTTATATGTATGGCATAAATTGTAATACAATTTGGTATGTGTCTTTCTAGAAGAGAAGGCATCTGAACCAGGTCTTTTTCCAGAGAAAGAAAAGGCTGTCCAAGAAAAGGAAACTACATGGATAAAGGGAGAGGTGTCATCATGAAAAGCCATGGAAATGGTGGCTGAGACATGAGACATATTCAGTGGAATGGCAACAGCCTGGCGGGGAGGGGTGCTAGGATCCACGCTGTGAGGATATGAGAACCCTGCTGGTTTCCACTTTATGTTGTTGCTTCTTCTACTTCACCATACAGGGGAAGGTTCCTTTTATGTTTAGGGTTTAGGACTAGAGACCAGCACTGGCCATGGCATTCTAACTGAGCACCTCATATAAAACACTGCACCTACATTAATTAATTCATTTGTTCATTCACTAAGTATTTATTGAACATTTACTAGTGTCAGGCACAATGCAATGTGTTGAAAAAATTGTAGCTAATGAGGCCCAGATGGATTTTGGGAGATGTCAGCCTATTTCATCCTGTGAGTGAGGATTTATAATAATATATACTGCATTATATAAGCAACTACAGTTTTTGTCAACAGAAAAGTTTATTCTTATTGTAGGTCATCCCAGTCCCACTAGATCTTTCTCACACTGAGAATCTGAGAAAACCATCCATGGGAATATCTTTCGAATTCTACTCCGTTTCCACTGAGCTTTTCCTAAGTCCCTAGCTATTGAGAAGGCGGTTCTCTGATGAATTCTCCAAGGGCTACTCCCAGTTATCAGTTTCACCAAATTCTCCTATTTTCTGTCTTCCTGCAGTCCTGCTCTCCCAGACATAACTCTCGTTTTATTTTTTCTCTGTGACATTCAATAAAACTTAATAGTTCACAAGTCGGCATATACGTGGGTCCACTAACCCAACAAACACAATCCATAGTTACAAAAAAAAAACTAAGCAAAGATACATAGAAAGTAGCATTTCATTTCTACTAAACAGAAGTCACATACAAATGTGCAGGATGGGAAGTAGGACAAGTGAGTAGAAGGGATGCTTCTTAAAACAAAGGAGATAAGTTAGGTTTCGAATTCATGTTCGAGTTTCACTTTAAAGGAGCATATTCACTGAACTCCCTGACAACCCTAAACCAGCTGGGAAAACCCGAGAGCAATCATAGAAGAAATAACTTGATTCCATAGAGTTCCTCCAACTCTTTCCGTTCACAATATTTTAAAATCCCACCACTAGATGGCAGTACAAAGGCTATCATTTTCAATATAGGTTGCTTAGTTCCATAATACATCACTTCTGGGATAGGTGATTTGGTTACATATAGAAGAGAAAGAAGAATCAAGCTTCAAGAAAAGGTAGAATGGTGAATGGTAGAGGGAGATGGAGAAGGACACCTGGGAGAAGAAAGAAGACAGAAAGGGAGGGGAGATGGGAGAGTGAGAGGGTAGAGGAAAGAAGGTGGAATCAAGAAGGGTATTCGAGAGGGAGATGGAAAAAAAGAGAAAGGAAGAGGGGAAAAAATCTGAATTAAAGGTGACGGAACTCCATGTAGTGTCGTTCAAACTTTTGAGACAGGAACTACAGTAAGAAATACGTATTTCAATATGACTCAGTACACAGACAGTATACAGACACACACAGTACTGCATTTGCATGTATGGAAGTAAAAGTTTCATGATATAATACTTATTTGGGTGATACGCTCATATTTCTTAATCAATTCCATCCTATTTAATTTCTTTAAAACGCTGGTTATAAGCTAATAAACTGATTTCAAGATTCATCAACAGGAAAACGACTCACAGTGTGAAGAGTATCATTTTAGCGTATTGTACACTAAAAAGCAGGCTTTCGAGAGAAGTTATTTTAAAAATCGCCATAGTGACATTTCTGGCCATATAACTGGTCCATAAGACATTTGTTGATAAAATGAAGAAAAACGATGGTGAAGACGCCTGGTCATGAAAAACACATACAACTGGCCAATGATCAAAGCAGCATTTCCCCCACATGAAGGTGGCTGGAGGAAAGATGGAGTACGTAATGATAACTCTGTAAATTGGTAGCTCTTCTTTTATTTATTAGACAGAAAGACAAATATCAATTTGTTCTTTTCTAAAGAACACAAAGTGGAAGAACAGTTAATCAAATTCTCCATTAACAATGGAGAGCGGGCAGAGAGAAGGGGCTGAGAAAATAGTAACAGAGCTTGGAATAGAAAAAGAATTATTGTTGAGGGAGTGAGAAAAAATCGGGAGACACAAACCACAGCCAGAGGGTTATAAATAATTAAAAAGCCAATTTAAAACAGTGCTGGCAAGGATTCTAAGACCAAGTTTCCCTTTTGGATCTTATATTCTTCCTTCTTTCATTTGTTCTTTCCAGGTCTTAAGAGTCACTAGGTAAAATGCCCATTTGCAAAAAATAACTATATCTATATAGATATATCCAGATAAGGATAGATATCTGTATCTCTCCATATATAGATATATCCATCCAATACCCAAAGGTTTCTTGCAATGAGTATATAAGTCCAAACATCATCAAAAGAATCCTATAAATACCTGCAATCTGATATGTAAAATAAGAATTTCCTTGCAGCATAACAGCACCTGTACTATTTGAAATTAGAAGCTTTATATTTAAATAGAACATCACTTCAGGAGAGAAAAAACTTGTTCTTAAAAAAGGAAACTATAGAGGAAAGGAAAGATATTATATTTCAAGATCCAGTATGTTAATGTTCAGTGTGTTAAATATTATCAGAGAAAACTTTTCAGGTGTGGTGAAAAATGAATACAGAGACTAACCTTAGACTAAATACTAGTAATATATCACATTTAAGCATCTATCTATTTAAATATAAATTAGACCACTTTATCATAGGAGGCACTTGACCTAACAAATTAAAATGGTGTGCTAGGTATCACTTTATAACAGAATGGACACAAATTCCACTTTGGTAACCCCTTGCTTTAGCTACTTTATCTATTTAATGGGTCTGTCTCCTGTCTATTATCTTTGCTTCCTTACATAATATCTATCTCTGAATGAAGTATCACCTCTCTCTTAATGTGGATCCCCTCTGCAGGCCATACTTTTTGCTCTTCTTTTCCCCTTCGTAATTTTATTTACTATTTAACTGCGCAGGGGAAAAGCCAAACTCATTCCTTGACATTTTACAGTTTACATTTACAGTTTTCTCTTTTCTGCTAATTCTGTTAGAACAGAACATACAATTTCTGTCTCCTCTCTCAAGACAGTTATTATCATCAAATTTTAGGCCCAACCCAGTCTATGCCAGATAAAACAGAGGAGTCGACAGATGGTGGGTATTTCAGATAAACAAGAGCATAAGAAGCCATTTTTTTGATGGAATCCATTCAACTTCCTATGGATGCCCAGAAGTGAAAAAATACAGATAAGTTTCTACTCCTTGTTGAAAGTCAGGTAAAAACAAACAACAAATGACCAACGTTATCTATATAAAATATTCTGACCTCCTATTTAAAATTCAGTTTTTCATAAATATTGGCTGCCTTTCTATTTGACATGTTCCTGTCTTATAATGACAGTAATAAAACACTCAAGTCCTATCAAAGTCTAAATTCAAGAATAATAAGCCCAAAGTCAGCAACTATCCAGACCTGCTTCCCAATAAGCAACATTAAAAAATTAACAATAAAAGATTGAGTAACTAGATGGTTTGTCAATAGACATTAAATTCAGATTTAAAATAGGAATCTCTATCTAGTAGTTATCATACTTAATTAAGCATAAGTAGAAGAATACATTTACCAAAGGAAGCTGTGGTAGTTCAATCACTCAAGAAGCCAAGACAACCATATACATAAGCATAAGTCAGCTGCCCTGGACTATTCTGGTCCTATGGACAGATGACACCAGGAATCCATTGAATGGTGAACTAAAAGAGAACAGTCATGTGTAAGGTAGACAGGAGAAGCAAGTCTGTGACAAAATGAACCTGGACCTGAAAAAAGATACCACAAACATCAACGTTGGGAAAGCTGACAGCAGAAGAAAACTGGCGACACAAAGAGATCTGAAATGCAGAGTTTCATGGGAGCAAAACTCCAGCTGCATTAGACGGTCAGGAGCTACAGTCACAACCTCCAACCAGCTCTGCAGCAATCACTGCAATGACCAGATTTCCCTTCACAAGTATAAATGGCCTAGGACTAAAAATACACTTGTGGCTTCTTTCTGTGGGCTGCTGAGAAAAGCAAAAGCCTATAGGAAGAAATGGGGTTTGAGTATTTCAGATTTGCTCGCAGCCACGGCCCTTTGAAATTCCTGAACCAGTGCTATGGGAAAAAGGTATAGTTTTGGAGGACTCCTCACTTCATCTACAAATAACATAAAAACAACACGCTTTTATTAAAGAGATGACGAAAGAAATGACATGCTCAAATGGCTGCTGGCTTCTTAACAGCAGTAACAACATGCTCTAGTCAGACATCTGGGGGGAAAAGTACTTTAAACTCAAGGACTTTATCCTATAAATACATGGGCAGGAATAATGCACTTATGACCCATAATGAGTTATTTTTCAAGTGTGACACCATTATAATAAAAAGTCTTGATGCAAGAAATATGTTTTGTAAAACTTCTGGTAGGCTGGGCTGCCAGGGTTGCATTTTCAGGAAAAAGAAAAGTGGCTGCATAGGAAACGAGCTGAGCTTCCTCCGCTGGGCAATCTCCTTTTTTACAGTCACGGGGACATCCGGTGGGTTTGGGTGGCTAAGGAGAAGACAATATGGGGAAGGGGGGAGAAGACAGACCAACAGACCATCTATATAACGTAGTGAAGAAGGATGCAATAGTGGTCAGGGAAGAAAATTGGGCAACAGTGAAATACCCAGCTGGCTTTTCAGTTCTGGCTGTTTCAAAGCCACCGGTCAATCACACCTTGGCTCGAGCCTCATTCCTGGGCATCAAGGTGATATTACCTATTCCTTTAGCTACATGGAGAAAGGACTAGCTCACATATGGGAGGGAGAAAGTAAATCCTTTCTTTTTTAGCTCTTTAGTTGGATGGTCACAGACTGGTTACGGCCTTGCTCTTTCAGGGTTCTGCGTTTCTGAAATGTAATATCTATTAATATTCAATTATAAAAATGTCTTTAAACAACAAATTATTTGGGGGTTACCTTTTTCTTTTAATTATTCTGTACATTCCAGTATGTGGTGAATGAGAAATGTCTGACCTTATATTCATATTAATGCTGGTATCGTTTTTATAATTCTCAGTGGAACCCACATTTTGCTGAACTTCTGTTTGCTTTTCATTATCAATCCTAGGTCATTATCTGCTGTTTTTTGCATTTTCTTTCCTTTTCCATTATGTACCTTTTTTCCTAAAACTTGTGTCAATCTAATAAATTGACTTTAGAATTTGGGTTAATTACTGCAAGATGCAGGTTACTTCCACAAAACTATATAAGCAACTAACGTGCAATTAACAATTTTGCTTCTGTAATTCTTCCCTCTCTAGAATTACCCATTTTCAACTGTCTACTGGATTATTCTTGACAGAATACAAATATGCTATACTTTCTGCCTCTTTTAAAATTCCTCCCTTGAGAGCGTAAATGCCTCTCCAGCTATCATGCCATTTCTCCAAAACTCTTCCAGCAAAACTACTCCAAAGAGTTGTCTAGACTTTGTCACCCCTGTCTCACCTCCCATCTGAACATGAACTCACTTCAGTCCGCCCTTTGTCCCCACCACTCCACTGACACAGTGTCACCAGTAAACTCCATCCTCCCGAAATGCTCCATTCTTAGTCCTTATTTTATGTGGCCCCTTAGAAGCTTTTGATACATTTGATGAGTCCCTTGGTAAAACGCTCTCTTCACTTGCATTCTCTTAAACACTCTTTCCCTCACCTTAATAGTGGATCAAAAGGAAGGAAGGAAAAGAGAACCATAAAAGTGCCTGCCTACTTTTCCATCAAGGCAGTAACAAACCAATCACTTTGCTTGTGATCTGTTTTTTGACCTTCTATGCTTCCTGTTGCTAAATATCTGTAAAACCCAATGAAAATCTCCTGGGAAATCTACCAAAAACTTCCCCAGGCTGAACTGAAATTCCTTTACAAGGTCAAATAATCCCTTTAGGGTCTTGTTTATAAATAACAGGTCTCAGCTTCCGCGGAGAGCCTTCTACCCCTCAGCACTATCACTTCGAAGGGCTAACTGCTACTTTGTCCTGTATCAAGCAGAAAAATGTCTTCCTCTGGAGAACTTCTCTGACAGCATCCCTCTGATGGCTCTAGTCTACACTGTGTTTACTGTGCCTTCCAGAACATCATGCCATTTTCCTTCATATCACAGATTACATTCAAGACCCAACTGAGATCTGTTGGTGCCCTGGGCTAGCTGACAACTTGCCATTCCTTTAGACCATATTCCATAGATACTGGATAGGCTGGAGTCCTCTCCTCATTAGAATGCTTTTTCACATCCAAGCATACCGTGCGGAAGTTCCAGCCCACCACACTCCCAGGCCCCGAACACCCGCTTCTGAGCATAACAGCAAAAACATTTTTTCCAACCACATATAACACCCTGTATGAAAATACTTTTGTCATATACAACTTTCTCTCTCTGCAGTTATAATTAAACTCTTTGCCCTAGGCACATCCATGGCTGGTCTACATTTTAACCCAACTCTGTCCACAGTTATCAGTTAATTGTACGATTTTTCTGTTTGATGTCAAAATCTCCCAGTAGACTACAAGCACTCAGATAGAAACAGCATCTGTTTTGCTCAACACTGTGTCTCTGGTGCCAATAAAATGCCTGATCCATAAGAGATGCTCAATAAATACTTGAATGGACAAATGACTCAATTCATGGTATTTTAGATACAGATGTATTCATTCACAGTCCCTTGTGTAGTGTGATGTAAGGTAATCTATTTCTCTACCACAGACCAGATATGTTATACCAACTTCAAAGGTAATTAGCTAGTACAATCACCTACATTTATAAGAGTTAGTTTTGTATTTTTATTCGTAGCATTTTGAAAAACCAACTCCCCCACTGTATTTTCTTTTGCTCATCCATACCAGATATACAAGTCCTATTTGAGAATGGAAATAGGGCTCCCTTTATCACCCAGCCATTTCATTGCTGGCCCAGTGCCCAGTGCATATGTGCAAAATACAGACGTGAGGAATCACTGAAATGCCCTTTCCTTTATTCATTCTGTGAGGTAGGCAGACCTCCTCCATTAGAGAATTTTACCATCATCTAATTAATCAATTAAACAATAAAAAAACTTATAAAATGTGTAGCAATATTTGTAGAATGTGGGGATTATAAAAACTTAATATAAACTAATAAACATAGAAAGTATGGGATTTTCCAGACAATTTCTCATCCTAAACACTCATCCCTTATAATTTGTTGTAACAACTTTGAGAAGCATTTCTATACCAACTTCTTGGAAACAGTTTTTCACTTTTAAATTCAATAAGTCTTTTTTCCTCCAACTTTCTGTTTTTATAAGACAGAGAAAAAATTTCTGAACATTACTGCTTCAGGTATTTTTTGGGGGGGGATATAATAATGATAAATAACTGCAAACATTTATTGACAGTTGATCAGTGCTAGACATTTACACATAAGCTCTTACTTTATCTTCCCAATAATCTTCAAAGATATATACTTTTATTCCCATTTTATCACTGAAGAAAATAAAGATTAGTGAAATTAAATAACTTTGCCCAGTTATTGCCCAGTCCAAAGCTGGAAGTGACGGAACTAGGATGCTAACCCATACAACCTTGATCCCAAATCTCATGCTGTTAACATCCACATTATAGTTTAGTGTGTTTATGGTTATATAAATGTTTACTCTTGATATGAGGAAACTACTGAATAGAAAACACTGCATGAAACTAACAAATATACTCACGTAGAGAACAAATTACAGCATGAGTCTTACTTAACACAGTTCTTCTGCAAAGATAAATTTTCCAGAAAATTAAATTTTGGCAGTAAACTTTAAATAAAAGTAATCTCTCCCATCAAATAATGGCAAATAAAAGAGACACCTCTTTTGTTTCCTTCATTAGAGCATGGAAATTGTAAAATCAGGTCATGAACAGTGTTAAGATCCTTATCAATCACCTTCACAATAAAAGCAATATTTTTCATAAGTGTTATTGTAAAAAGATTGGGTTCTATGGTGTACACATATATAATGTAATACGCAAGGTTATAATTTTTCTAGTTGTTAACTCCTAATTCTTAAAAAATTTAAAGCACATCTATAAATTATAAAAGAAAATAAATACCTAATGTGGCCTTTAGTTATGTTATTATTATTTGAATCAATTAGCTCACTTGGATCAGAAGTATTAGTAATATCAAAGAAGGTTCGACTCAAGAAAAATCTATGTAAAGACTCACTTCTTCCTCTTTTTCTTCTACCTGCTCACAAAGATGGTGGTGGGACTACTTCCTGGCCTTTGCCCATAAAAGCACCAAAAGAAAAAAAAAAAAAAGAAAAAACAGGTTGTCAGGTAAGCAGAGCATCTGGATCTCAAGTTTGCAGTTTAAACCTCTGACTGCTGTAAAGCACAAGATTTTTCAGGTGGTAAAACTGGGAAGATGAAACTTGTCATGTGCTATGAAGAAACTCACTGCAGATAAAATAGTAACTTGCAAAAGATGAATGCACAATTCTGTAATGTATGTTTGCAAAAATTTCTCCAAGTTCACGACCAAATGTTATTCCTATGCACTGAATCCCACCTTATATAAGAACCAAAACAACTATGTTTACTAGTATTTTACACGAAGGCAGTGTTTTATGTATTCACCCATCGTATTTTAATTATGGGCCTCGGAAGTAATATGGTATCAAAGCAAAAAGTAATGCAATCTAAGTCTTAATCCATCGTCATTTCTAGGCTCTGAAGACAAAATACACACATATGAGTTGATGATTACAGGCATTTTACATCTCTGTAGAAGGGTGGCTTATTTTTTTAGATTCATAGAAAGGGAAGAAAAATCAACACCATGATATTATTACAATTCCTTCTATTTAAAAACGAAACGAAAAGAACTTAGAAGAAGAAAAATAACTTCATGATCAGTTAACTAGCATATATAGTTAACTTGGTATTATTACATACAGTCATGTAACAAAGTATCTTTCTGCCTTCTAACCCCCAGAAGGAAATATTAATACTGCATTTTGAATTATTTCTATCATATGGAGGCTTCCTGCTATTTAAAATAAAAACTTAGGCTTGTATGAAGATAAGAACTCAAGCTACATAACACATTTGTAGCCAAACACCTAACTTTAGAATTACTTTAATGGCGACTTAATTTACAAGTTACTCAAAAGTGAATGATCAGGTTCCAACCACTGGAACTTCCTGGAATTTTATATTGTTGCCAGACAAGTCAGTTCCAGCCTGAACAACTGAAAGGAGAAACATCCTGACACACTTTGTAAAAATTTCAGTGGTTAACCTCTACGAGGGATTTACACATTTGCATCTCACAAGCAGTTATGCTGACTACAGATTGAACTTTCTATTTGCGCACTTGAAGGTAAAAATATTTTGCAAATTTAGGTATTTGAATTCTGACAGTAAATGACTTGATATATAGAAATATGGACTAAGTAATACTGAAGCATATGCCTATATAAATATGAGGTTAGTTTCTACTAAACTGTGCTCCACTCAGCAGTGGATCAGCTGGTTCCTGTGTCGTTCTGCACAGAACTTACTTGGATGTAGTGTGTTTGCCTACGACTTGGGGTCCACTCACTGAATAAATGAAGAGTTACTGCTGAAATAAATCAAGGCTTGCTTGTGTCTCTTACCTTTGCCATGGCTTCTCCCATCCTCCAAAAGTGGTACGACGATAGTGTTGTTCACATTTCCAGGTGACCGCACAGCTGTGTAGACAACAGGCACCGACTGGACCACCACGGGGATGCGGTGAACGTGACTCAGTTTGTTAGACTGTAAATTCATGGGACTTGAAGGCGGAACGGGATGGATAATGTGCAAAAACTGCTGGCCTCCCACACCAGAGGCAGAGGCAACAAGGGGCCCTGGAGTTAATACCGTTGACGAAGATGATGCTGAAGATACTGATGTTATAACAGTTGGGGATGAGGCTGGACGACTAGAAGACGACGAAGAGGTTGAAGTTGAAGAAGGGGAGGAGGCGGACGCTGTCATGGAAACGGGGGAGGAGGAAACGGCTGTGGGGGATGTCCTGGCTTTGTTGATGGACAAGTCCACTGGCTCAGTTTGTGTCTGGAAGTGATCTACGCATAACGGGTCCTCCGGGGGTTCCCCTTTCACATTATTTAGCAACAGGGGAACAGCTTCCATATCGGGGTAGTTGTGGACGTTTGGAGACTGTGGGGAGAAAAATAGAGGTATGATTGATGACTTGAATGTTTTTTAATTTTTCTCTTATTGCTACAGAACAGTAATTCGCTCTCCAAATATCTGAAGAACCGCTCGGACAGTCGTCATAATTAAAGTGGAGAGTACAAAAGCACAACAGAGTAAGACGATTGGGAGGGCGACAGACATCATTGTCAAAATCCAGGGAAATACACTAAAACAGGGCATAAAATTCTCCAACCTCCCACACCCGTTTGCTAAATTATTGAATACAAGCCATTTCTAATAACTGGATTATAACTGAGCTCATAGCAATGAAAAAGTTTTTCTCAAAATAATATACAGAAATACTACAACAGGTATTTTTAGGAAATAATTTTAGGAAAAGCTTATTCTGTAAATCTTAAGTTGCCTATGCTTGTGCTGTGTAATTTAAGACAATGATAATAATTTTGTCCAAGTCTGTATTCATGCTTTCAAGTTTTAATGAGCAAAATTTAATAATAAATAATAATAAAGAATCCAAGATTCCACCCAGACTAATGGGCTCAGTGTGTTATTACTGAGCATGAATATAATTTAATTTTATACCTATTCACTCATAAATTCAAGAAATAGTTACTAAATGTCTATTTCCAAGGCCTAAAATGGCCCCCAAATTAGCAGGTGTCCGTCTAGCCTTAACAGAGTTAGACTACAAAAGATTATTTTTGGTCATATCTAATTTGACCAGGCTAATGTAGACATTATTGTTCTATTATATGAAGACCAAAACCTTTTTTTTTTCAGCTTCACTATGGTATGAGAACAACAATGCCTAAAATTATATTAATTTGGTTCATTTCATTCTTTGTTTAATAAAAGATTTTGGTGTGCTAGTCCCCTCAAAGCTTGAGCATACACTTAAAGGAACAAAACATGCTTCTTCAAGTCTTTCCTTATAGAATATAAATTATAGCTCCATTCAGGAAATACAATAGTGCAAGGGCATTTTATTTAGCAACAATGAGAAAAGAAAGAAAATAAGCTGAACAATGGCACCAGATCAATAAACAGGAAAATGGGTTGATGTTTTATTGTTTTGTTTTTTTTTTTTTTTTGCTTCTAAGCTAACATGGTTACTTACCCACCAAAAGAAAAGAATTAGAAAATATCAAAATGAAGCATCCAAATATCTACTGCATAAAATTCTAAATGACAAGATTTCATTTCATGTGCTGAAATTGAGAAGAATTTAAATATTCTCAGATATTAAGAAACAAAAGAAAAGAAACACCATAAACAGAGCAACTTTTATAAAAAGCTATTAGCATTATCTACTCTTCTAACTAGAACACTATTTCAATTCACACACAGTATTATCATTTAATTTCTCTGTAGAACAATGTAGGATGTTTCTTATTAGTATGTCATACCCATATAGAAATTCTTTGTTGAGGCTGCTTTCATAAAATATCCCAGTTGGCTTGTCATTAACATTATAAAATATGTCATTAAGCACAAATTATCAAACATAGTTTGCTTTCAAATATAGCCTTGATTAATTTCTCTCCAAAATTCTAATTTTGGGAACAGCGACTATTTCCATCACGAATTTTTTTCTTCCTAATTACACTCAGACACAAGGTTCTAACATAGGTTTATAAACCAAAGGCTGAGGTGCAATTCATCACTGTAGAAACATTTCATAAAGCAAATGAAAGAGTGCTTTCGTAGACTACGACAATACAGTAGGTAAACATGGAGCTTATCTGTAAATAGATGGTTTCTGAGGCATCAAGCTTCACTGAGATTTGCAAACTGCTTAAGACTTCTGTAGATTATGAACACGAGTCCATACTTTGTAGGTATCTGCTTAATCCCTCACTAAAAAAAATTTTACTCCTTAAGCTGTTTCACAACAACAGAGGAAGAGCACTCCTCTTGTAATTCTGCTGTATATACCAGAAAGCTAGGAAGACCCAATACTAAGAGCCCCTAGGTGCTTTCAAATACTTGAGAACTACATAGCTTTTGCATGAGCTCAAACCAAAATACAGAAAATGCTCATAAAAATTAGGAAGAATCAACCAAACCTTTGGACAACAGACATATCTTATTTGGGAGCGTTAGACATGTTATGCATGAATTTGTAAGTGTAAACATCACAGAGGCACATGCTGGTTCCTATTTCACACGTAGCAGTTGAAATGCAACCAGCATATCCAAAAACAATGCCTCATCAGTCTAAGGAGGACAAAACCCTGATCATACCATTCATCCGTTTACAGTGTTGACATAATATATTCTCATAGCCCATACCAATCACTTCTACTGTGATAATGTGGCCAGTAAACCATCCATAATTCCAGCTTCAAGCTGCACGTACGTACACGTAAGACCAGCAATACTGCATAAATATGTTTCCCAAACAGTTGAGGTATACGCTTCCTCCTCCTTTTAGGAAAAAGAAAAGACCTGAAAGGCTTGATCCTGAAGTCATTATTAGAATTCATTTCTTGGCTTTTGGACAGTGGAAAATGGAAACACATTGGTTCCGAGATATGAATCCATAAACGTGTAGCAATGGGAGAGCAGCCAAGAGACAGAAGGAAAGCTGGGGAAACCACGGGAAAACACCAAACAAGCAGCACTTATAGCAGTTAGAAATTAAATAAAAGGACTACACAGATTTGAGAAAGTGAGAAAAGATATGGCTATGTTACCAGGAAACAGCCTCTAAGAGGCAGGGACACTGAAAAGACCAGATATCACAAAGAAAAGTTTTATGCACAATTAGGACAAGAAAATTTTCTAAAAAGGAACAAAGAAAGGATTTCATACTAAAATTCTGCCCTTGGTCACTAACTACTCAATTCTTGATACAACATTGATGGACGACTCACAGCAGCATCCTCTGAGCATTGCTGTTGTTTTGTTGTTTGTTTGTTTGTTTTAAATAAAAGCCCATCAAGATTTTTGCCTGGGAGCAGTGACTTTAGCTGAATTTTTGCTGTTGATGACCCTGGGGTGGAAAAGATGATCAAACACTTAAACTATATTTAATATTATCAACAGAAACAGAATTCCTTCTAAGGATGTGAAGATTGAAGGGCACGCTGCATTTCTGTCAAAGAGAATGAGAGTAATTAATTTCACTTTCCAAGAGATGATATAGTATTTCTTGGAGGGGGTCCACAATAAAGTAATTTTTCAGCCTTTCATACATACCTTAAGAAATAAATGCATAAACACACACAGAAGTCTGACAAGGTAAATGTAACAATATACTTCATTAAAAAAAGGTGTGTGAAAAACATAAAGATAAATATAAACAGGATTATACTGCTGCGTAATAATATTTCTTCAAAAGTCTGAAGGCCAGTTTGATTCAAAATAATCCACTCAATAAAATATAATGCACAATATTCTAGTGAACATATTCCCTTCAGTGGATCTGGGGATTACGTGTGAGCTGTTCTAATGAGATCATCTTTTTCCTGAATAAACGTTTTAAAATGTAACTTCAGCTTTAGGCATTTTGTTGAATAAATGCAGAAATGTATCTAAAACTTTCTCTGTGTGAGTACTCAGAGTACCTGATGTGTTTCCTACAGTCAGCCATTGCCATCAGCTGAATCTTATTACCGTCCTCAAGTGAATATGGGTTTTTAAGGCTTGTCATGTATTTTGATCACCCGGCAATCTTAAAAGGAGAAAAAATATATATGAACACCACCTCATCTTTGGAAAGCCCTCCAGAGACTCTTACGTTTGGTTGAGGACCACTTGGGTAATATTCTGCTAAATGTTATCCAAGGTTTATAAGCTGTTTCATCTTTAATGGCATCAGGGATTGTCAGAGAACTAACATAATATTTATGCATATACACACGTGCACACACAAACACACACACAAAAAGGATGTGCCTAACTATCTATCCATCCTTCTGTCTCTCCATTCATCTATTCATCCAGCCAGCCAGGGAGCCAGCAGGTCAGCAAGCAGCATTTAAAGCATAAAAAGATTACGTTTAATTTTATCTTTCCAACTTTATAGAAGTTTTTTGAGAAATCATTTCATGGCAGCGTTTAGAAGATTGTAGAGTGACTTGCCTACTGTTACAAAGCTCATGGCTTCACAGTTATAAGAATCCACGCTTTATAGCCTGTTATGTGGTTATTAGAGACAGAAAATTTGATTTGGACACAAAAGACTTGAATTCATGACCTGCCCTGTTACTTATTAGCTGTACAGTCATGGTATCATCATGAAAATTCTCTAGGTCTGCGTTTATCCACCTATAAAAGAGTAATATTAATTCCAAACTCACACAACTGCTGTAAAGATTGAATTTAGGACATTGAGTGCTTTTAAGTAATACTGAGAATTGTGGGACAGAAGTAAATGAGATTCCCCTTTTAGAACTAAAATTCCAAACAGAACCTGATCTATTACTATAGCTCCATGAACTCAGCATAAGATATATTCTGAGGCAGGATGGCATAATACAGCCACTGCAGAGGGGCAGTGTTTGCTAAACAACCAAACAGATATATGTTACAAAAGTAAGCTGAACATGTAGAAATACTGCAAGCATTTTCAGGTTCCACATAAAATTTTAAACAAACACATCTTCTCTTAAAATGCACAAGGACAGTCATTTGACATTATTCAAATTTTTTTTCTCTATTTATTTTTTAGCTTAATTAGATTGGCCCACAGGATGAGCATGTAATAGTTGACGGAATACATTTTAATTGACTGGTCTGATTTGTTAATTCCACTATATAAATATCGTCTATCAATCCATAGTTCAGTTTGTATCCATTATGACAATAATACATAAATATATTAAAATAGTTGTTTTGGGATGCTGGCTATTCTTCAACAGTCTTATCATGAGATGAAATAGTAGAGCTTTATTTATTTCTTGTGTCTCGGTAGAAATTTAGTTTGTGTAAGTTTCACTGACTTGGTGAGTAGTTGAATGTGCACTTTCTACGGGAGGTACTTAAAGAAACTTACTGTGCACTTCATGTAAAAAAGGGAATAAACTATGACTCCATATCCTGTTATCATTGAGCTTTTGTTATACTGCATTATTTTAAATGCAAATACACTTTATTTAAAGAGTAGAATTCCTCTTTGTACATGAAATGCACAATAGGTACATGTCTTAGTTTTCCACATTAGTAAATGAAAATTTAAAAATATGACCACCATGGTTCAAGCAAGCAACCTGCTCAACTCTGACAGGTCATTTTTGCTCGAAGTGTGAAAGGCACCAAACATCAATTTGTGAAGAAACAAGTACTTTGCTTTCCTCTCTATTGCGTTATTTTACTAAAAAGGAAGGCCTTTTTTCAAAGACAAATTTTTCAAAATTTGTCTCGCATGGGCCCTGATGGTCATCGTTCACCTTTCTTTCAAGCCTAGTGATTTTTCTTCTTTATTCTTCATGTTAAGAGCAAACTCTTAACTACAGTTGCTGTACAAGTGTGAATCTGTAAACCTGACCAAGAAAAAATTAAAACAAAGTATACTCAAAAAAGGAAAAACAAATTGTAATTTTTCTAAAAGTACGGATGAGAGAATAAAAGGCAACAAGTAGAAATAGCCTATGTTTACAATCTGGAACTTGGTTTCAAAAGTACTGAATGAGTTAAAGAGGAAGATTTTCAATGCATATTTAATTCAACTGCTTTATCTCAATCTCTCAAGTGCTGGTTTAAGAGATGACTGATTCCTTAAGAAAATTCAGAACATATGCATAACATAATGGACTCTTTGTGCTTTACATTTATGTTTTTATGCTTTCACAAATTGAAAATGCCAGCCTTCTAAAAGGATTCAATACAGGCATTTAAATTTATCTTAAATTTTCCTTATTTCCTAGTTATTATACTTTTCCATGACCTATTATTTATTTCCCAGGGCTTTCATGAATCATATTATTTACCCAAAGCAATCAGAATTTATGTTAACAGTTGACTGCACATCTGAAATTCTGGTTTGGCACTTATGTGTTGTAAAGTCAGGGTCATACCTGAGGTGGGGAGGATTCTCCTACAGGGTGGTAGAGGACAGAGGCATTTCTATTTGTGCATTTAAAAAATTAATAGACATTCCTAACCAACGAAAAGACTAACAAACTTGTTTGAACATGAATATAATGTGTTACATGTAAATTACTATTGTGTTTTACCACATAACATAATCATTGAAGACTCAAACGCATTTGCTAGATGAGAATATTTGTGCTCAAGATATTAAGCCACTTAAATCCAATTTACCTGGTCAAATGAGATAACGAAATAGTGTCACAACAATAAATGTCCAAAAAGGAAGTATAAGAAGGTAGTTTTGTTCCTATTTTCTTATAATTACTGTCAAATTGAACTTCACAAAAGCATACAAATATGTCTTAAAAATAAATTTTATGAATCCAACTATACGACATTTTGGAAAAGGCAAAACTATAGAGACAGTAAAAAGATCAGTAGTTGCCAGGGGCTTGGGGGAAGGGAGGGGAGGGTTGAAAAAGAGAAGCACAGGGGATTTTTAGGGCAGTGAAACTCTTCTGTATGTGACTGCAATGGTGGTTACATGTCACTATGCATTTATCAAAACCCACAGAAGTGTACAACACAAAGAATGAACCTTAATGTAAACTGTGGACGATACTAAACAATAACGCCATCAATATAGGTTCATTAAATCTAGCAAAGTATTACACTAATGCAAGACTTTAATAATAGGGGAGACTGCGAAGGGGGCGGGTAGGGTGGGTATATGGAATTCTTAAGTACAATCTGCCGAGTTATTCTGAAAGTATAAATCTCTACTGAAAAAGTAAAGTCCCCTAATGATTTTAAATTAACTTGAATGTAATATTAATGCTACTGATAAGATTCAATTTTATCTATTATTTTGTTTATAATTCTTTGCAAAATTCATAAACCAAAACTATTATCATAACACTTGCAATTTTTTTTAAAAAGAGGTAACTGTTATAGACTTATCTTGACTACATCATGGTTAAATTTCTTCTTCTTTTGGTTTTAAATTGGTATTATTATTCAGTGACTGATGTAAGATATTAAAGTTTCACTATACGTGAGAGGAACATGTCTTACAGACTTTTAGGGATAAAAAGTTCATTTGAATCTTCACCCTAAGCCACAGTCTTAGTCAAACGCCTGAGGCAAATGTTCTGTGCTAGTTACATATTTTAAAATATGCAATAATGTTTACCATTCTCAAACAGATTAATCTTGTCTGCTACCAGATGGACTGTGCTTTTGATTTCACAAAATAGTCACCATAAAGAGTTAGTTTTATAATGATATTTTTCATAGTACTGGAATACATCAAATTTCAGAGATTAGAAGATGACCTCAGAGAGGCTGAGATACCCAAATGATACAACTGGAAACCCTAACATATTACAAACCTATAAAGCAATAACGCAATCTTTTTATGTAAAGGGAGGTATATTTGCAAAATGTAGGTTTTACTTTTTGGATATTTAAAGAAAGCAAGTAGTCCAGAGAAGCCTGTATATGCTTCTCTACTCATAGAAAATGTCTTTAAAGAGAGATCAACAACCAAGCCAAAACAAGACAAGTAGCAAAGTTGAGAGAAAGCCACCTTTTCTCACCTACCCCTGGAATCAGAGGGAGCTACCATGAGAATGTGGCAGAAGTAGAAAAGCAATAGTGTTCAAATGCTCCAGAACTTGTTCACAAGCAGTGGATTTAATTCCATCCCAGCCCCCTACAAATCAGCAAAATGCCCTCATGCAAACCAACTCTTTGAGCTTCATCTTTTGGCTTCCTGGTAAATGGGGTATAGATGCACGCAGGTCTTTCTAAGGATCTGAGAGGGTGAAACTGTCTAAAGGTTGTTTAAAGTGGTCCTGTTTAGGTGCAACTGCCACAAGGCACACACATGCGTACGTAATTAATACGTTTAGGTGTAGAATTAACTGTACAAATCGAGCCCCCGTTGATTTTACCCATCGAGATGAGCGTCTGAGCAAAAGGGGAGAAGGGGCAGGCTAGAGCCTCAGGGAAGACAAAGGCAGGAACAGGGAGGCAGACGGAGGACAACTGATCTGATTGAAAAAGAGGACTTGCCAGCCAGACAAGACTCCTGCTAACCAGCTATGATTTACAGTGACAGGGGAAATAGCTCAGTATTCCTCCTGGCTGGGACACAGAATTCTAAGAAATAAAGATTTAAAAAATGATACTAGTAATGCTGACAAGCTTGTAGTAAAACAGACACTTTATTATGCTCAGGACAGCAGTGTAAATGGATACACACTTTCAGGAATGCTGGTGAGCTGTGTCTCAAGAGTCTTAAAATACCTTAACACAAGTAATAACATTTTTAAGAATGATATAAGTGAACTTATTTACAAAACAGAAATAGACTCACAGATTTCAAAAGCAAAACTTATGGTTACCAAAGGGGAAAGGTGGGGAGGGATAAATTAGGATTTGGGGATTAACATACACACACTACTATCTCTAAAACAGATTAACCAACCAGGACCTATTGTATAGCACAGGGGACTCTACTCAATATTGTGTAATAACCTATATTGGAAAAGAATCTGAAAAAGAATGAATATATGTGTATGTATAACTGAATTACTATGCTGTACAGCTGAAACTTCCACGACATTATAAGTCAACTATACTCCAATAAAATTTTTTTAAAAAAAGAATCTAGGGCACTTCCATCTCCCTCTCTCTCTTCTTCCCTCTCTCCCCTCTCCATATATATGTATATATGTCTACTCAAATCATTCTATTTTGAAAAACAAAATGCTCTTTTGAAAAGCAAATTCTCAATCAACACCAGTGTTGACTTTTAGAAATCACCAAAGAGAATATGCTTAAAAAAAAAAAAAAAAAAGTCAAGGAATGTTAACACAGATTTAGTCATGATTCCTGTGAAATGACCTCATAATTTTAAGCGTTGGCACTGTGAAGAAGCTTTCAAAAGATGGTCATTCTGTTAGGGAGATGACATATGTATCAACCATTTCAATTTTATGCAAATAAGTACATTTTACATAAAATGTGATTTTGAATTTGTTTTGCAACTAATTAGTATATTAAAATATTATAACTATTAAAGTTAAATTATCTACAAGTTTATATATTCAAGTTGGTTATAAAACTTTCCTTCTGGGATACAGGGCATAACTTAACGCAGGGACTTGCCTTTAGACATAAAGGGCAATTTGGGATTTTGACAAAGATGTATACACAAATATTTAACTTGGCCTTATTTACAGGAATAAAAGTTAGAAACAACAAAGTGGTCATAAAAACAAAATAAAATTTGGAACAATGATTTTAACCCTAACTATGAACCAGAATCATACATGGAACATTTTAAAGGTACACAGGCCAGAGATGAAATAGGTCTGGGATGTGGTGTAGGCACCAATAGTTTAAAAAGCATCACATGAGACTACAACGATCAGCCAAGTTTGAGAAACAATACTCAGTGGCATGGGGAACTATTATCTATGTAATGTTAAGCTTAAAAACGTTAGGATATAAAACTGCCTATAATAAATGAGTTTAACTTTGTTCCACCGAAATATTTTTATACATGAAAATAATAAAAAAAGGTTAGAAAAAATACTCCAGAATGGTAATAATAACTTCTCCATTTGGTGAATTTGTGGGTGATCCATGTTTCCTTTTTTACTTCTTTCCTGTTTTCCATATTTTCTACAGTGAATCTACTACTTTTTCTTTTTTTTAAAGATTTTTTTGATGTGGAACATTTTTAAAGTCTTTACTGAATTTGTCACAATATCACTTTTGTTTTATGTTTTGGTTTTTTGGCCGCAAGGCATATGGGATCTTAGCTCCCTGACCAGGGATCGAACCTGCACCCCCTGCATTGCAAGGCGAAGTCTTAACCACTGGATCGCCAGGGAAGTCCCACTACTTTTAAAATAAAAAGAAACAAGTTACATTTTCAGAAAGATAAAAATGAGTAGTGTACAAAATATATTTTAAAGAAAAAAAACCTAGAAAGTGAATGGAGGTGCTTTATAATTTTCAGTCTGGCTTTTCCAAGATTCTAGTGAACCGTAATGTTATTAGAAGCAAATCACTATAATATACTGTTATTAGAAGAAAACAGCAAATTCTCTTAAAATCTCAATTTGCCAAGGGTGTTACTACTATCAGTCATAGATTGTTGGCATGGTTATTCTACATAAATTAACGTATCTACCGATATATCTTGCAATTAAACTAAGAAAAAAGTTAAATGTAACTGGTAACTAAAAGTATTCAATTGTAGTAACCCTAGTGGGTTAAAACTATGAATTCTTCTGGAAACCTCAAGCTTCCGCAACACAGTTTACTAGGAAAACATTCTCATACTTGAGAAGCTAATGTCAACAATTATATAACAATGTATGGGTACTACAAAGCTTTGTATGTTTCTGATGAAAAGCTTTCACCCAAAATCTGAGGATACTGCAAAAGGATTTTAATCTTGACCATGATAGAAGCAACTCTTACCCCACCCCCGTCCCCCAGAGCTTTAATGATAGTTTCACCACTTTTCTAGTGAACTGCATTTAGAAAACATGAAATGGTATGAACAATGGGGAATGTTTCATTCAACCTTGTGCTATAAAGAATGGAGGACATTTTAAATGAATTTGAGGAAACAAAATTGTGCTCTTTAAATCAACAAGTAAATATTCAAATAAGTATTACAGAGAACTTGCAATCATAAATTAGTTAATTCAATACTAATTAATTGAATAATAATGATTGATTTTTAAAATACAGAAAAAGTAAATATACTTAATATTTACGACAACATTATCTGGTAGAATTTTCTCCTCCAGTTTTATAAATAAAGAAATATCATCTCCCAGGATTTGAAAGAACTGTCCAGGGCCACAATGTAATATGGATCTGTGATCTAAACCTAAGAGTGACTCCTAAGACTGAACTTACCCCCATGCGGCCCTTATCAGCCCTGAAAGATGGAAAAAGAGTGAGAACCTGTGCCTTTGAGAAATATTTTCTTGCAGTTCATGTGAAATTAGTACCTGGCAATATTAAACTGAAGAGAGTATAAAAATGAGCGCTGCTTGGATAGCTGTCTGGTGGGCACCAACTCACTTTCCCAACATACCTAGCACACAGCAAATTTAAGGGCAGGAGGCAGGTATCAGTAACCCACATTATAACGTCTATTTCATGTTTATTTCCAATTTGTTTTCACATTAAGTTTTAGGATAACCATAACTAGAATCATCATTCTTAGGAACAGCATCCTGCATTTGGTGCTCTGGCCAAACTGTATGTGATGTAAGTTTGAAAGAAATGAGAAAAGATGGGGGGGAAAAAAATGGAGAAACCAAAGCCTAATTAGATTTGTAAGCAACACCTTAGAAATGTAAGTGAAAAACAACCAGCTCACCATCTGTTTAACTTCTTTTGTTCCTTTTCTTGTAAACCAGACACTCAGAAATGAAAAAAAATGCTTCATTTTTGGCCAATGATGCATGTTCCTTGATAAAAGTAGCGTAATAAAGTGTAAATCTGGTAAACGGAACACTAAGCGAGAGGCAACACGGCTTTGTAAAACGAGTGCTTGCCTGAGTTTTAGGAGAGGTTCTATTTTAGGCAGGTAGCTTACTCATCATCTCTCTTCCTTTAATTTCTAACTGAAAGTGACTTTGATTATGCTTTTGCACAGTCACAAGTCTGTTACCACCTCGACCTTTACCAGATTCTACCTGTCCTGATGAGATACCACTCTTCTATGCTTCCAAAGCACTCCAGGCTCGTGTGTCTTTTCTCTAACCAGGCTGTGAGCCCACACCACTTTTATTACACACTTGTCACCCAACACCTATCAGAGTCCCTGGAACAAGCCCCAGTTGCTCTCTGAAGCCCTTACTAATTCTAAAATTCAATAAATCTATGAAACTTAACAAACAGTAAATATACTTATTAACTTAACTGTAACATATGAAACTTAGCATTGTAAGTTTCCATCTGCCCATTCCTTCCTTTAAAAAGAATTTAATTGATTGCCATTTTATTAATTCCTCTCACAAAAGAACAGCTTCATCTGCATATCTGACATTCTTTCTTACAGCTAAGGGCGCAGTTCTCAGCCTGGGTAATTGTTCCCCCAGGGGACACAGCACTGAATGTCCGAAGACATTTTTGATTATCACGACTGAGGGCAAGGGCGACAGGCCTTTCTCTACAACAAAGACGAAAGATCAATAGGGCTGACGTTGAGAAACCATGCACTGAGCTACCATCCCTTTCCTTCTATCTTTTCCCCTCTACCGTCCTATTTTTTCCTTTTAAAAAATAATTTATATTATTTCCCTCTCATTTTTCCCTCCTCAACTTCCTCCATATGTATTAATCAGGTAAATCCATCTATACAGTTAAAACATCAGTAGATGCATCTCTGTGGGCAACTAGGTATGGTTTATATATTAATATGAATGCTAGTTAGAACTGGGTATGGTTTATATAGTAATATGAATGTTAGTTAACATGCATACATTCTTGTGACTTTTACCATACGGTACACTTAAAAATTACAGGAGGGTTACGTGTGTTTGTGTGTGTGTGTGTGTGTGTGTGTGTGTGTGGTGTGTGTAGTGAGAATGTGCACAAAAAATAACTTGAGGAGTTTGTGACCTATATATGCAGACGTGTGTGTATGTGTGTGTGTTCACTTGCCTTGATTTTATAAGTATTTACTGTTTACCTCTCATATTTGTGCTTAGGCGCATAAATAGAAGAAGGCAGATATATTTGTTTTGTGTAAAAGTCAAGGGGGACTGGGGTTGAGTCAGAGAGCTGAAGTAACAAGTACGGTTGATGATCCGAGCTCCATCAAGCATCTGCCTCTCTACTGAGGCTTTTGGCATCAGCCAAAGGATGGCTACCCTGTCTAGGCCTCAAACCTGAATCACCTTCACCATACTTAAAGGTGAAATGGCATGTATCTAACACTTACCGACATGTGTACACATTGTGATATATCCATTTAATCCTCACATCCCAATATAGGAAACTACTGCCAATCACACTTCACAGATACAAAATAGAGACTTGGAGAGGCGAAGAAATGTGCCAGTGGCTCTACAGTGCTAAGTGGCAATGTCAAGACACAACTTTGAGTGATCCCTGACAACAAAACCCATTGCCTCGACTGTAATGCAACACTGATCTCCATGTCTGATTCTATACTGTATGCCTCCAGCGGATCAGGAAAGGCTGAAATCACTGTATCAGTGCCATAGAACATTTTCCTTTAATTTCATGCAATTTAAAGGTGACTATGTTTCATAAAGAAGGGGCTAAAAAGGTTTTTAAAGCTTTCATGGACTTCACAAACATGTATTAACAGAATTGTTTTTCCTTCATTGGTTTCCTTATATCTCTAAGAAAACAACTGTACATTATTCAATTATGCATTACTGAATATATAAGAAAAAGAAAAGAATCAGGCATATTAATCACTTCTTTGATTTAAATAATAGAACTTTCATTCCCATGAGATAAAGTTACTCAGTGTTTCTGGCTTTAAATGATTCCTGTGATGAAATCTCAAGCACATTATTAAATAAATAAGCAAACTCACATTTACATAGTTCATTTTCTCCTTAGCATCAGTACCTTCAGCTGCAGTAAAATGGCCAATGTTCAATTATCTACCGTCTTATAAGGGATCGCAGTATAAGTAATCCCAAATGACAGATAATCCAAAAAGCATTTATGTTGGGTTTTAAATTCATTATATGATTCCAGCAGATTTACCACCATAATCATATTCTTTTTCTCAGGCTCATATTAAAATTCATTTGTATTTCTTGAGCACAAGCCAACTGTCAGCAGAAGGGAGGATCCCAGATACATGCTGGATGACAAAAGGAAGTTGATTTGCTATTAGCATGTTTTTCCCATAGGTAATTGACATGAAGATAATCAAGAGTTGGTTGTGAAATTGCATTTCATATTTATTAAATGTCTTATAATGATTAATTAAAAAGGATATATTATAACACTATAGCAGAGGTGTGAAGGGCATGGGCTATAAACACTAATAGACTTAGGTTTGTGCCCTGGCTCTGCCCCAGTTCTGTGACCACAAAGCAAGTTGCTTATCTGCTAAACTGCAGTTCCTCACTTACGAATGGTGCTAATATTTCTACCTACATTTGAAAGGAGTTCTGAAGATTAAATTATTGAAGGTACACTGCCTGACACAAAGTACTCAATTAAAATTGTGGTTGTATTTCTTGCTGTAGCTATTATTTTTATCTATTTTACTCTAGTGCTAAAGCTAGAGATGACTATATCTGATAGTCTGTAACAGTTTAGCTTCCATAAAATGACACTGCCTTGATTATTCAATAAATTATATTAGCACACTATAGGGTCAAATGTTGAAATTTGTTCATTACCTTCTGCAGAAGACAACTGGACATATTTATGATATAACTACCAAAACCAAGTGGAAAATACTAGAAACACACAATTTCTTGTTTTCAACGCTTGGGGCCATATACGTTAAAACTTTGAGGATTTTAGGAAGGTAATAGCACATCGCCAAGAGGGTTCGGAGTGGAACTGCATTCTCAGACATATTAATATTTTGGCAGTAAAACAAAAGAGCATTTACATCGAATTAGAAATAAGGACTGTAAATATCCGCACATTGGTTAGGTCCAGATTTTAATTCTAAATGAGTTTTTTTTTAATTTTTAAAAAAATTTATTTATTTATTTTTGGCTGCATTGGGTGTTCATCGTTGCGCATGGGCTTTCTCTAGCTGTGGTGAGTGGGGGCTGCTCTTCATTGTGGTGCATGGGCTTCTCATCGCGGTGGCTTCTCTTGTTGCGGAGCATGGGCTCTAGGCACACAGGCTCAGTAGCTGTGGCACATGGGCTTAGTTGCTCCGCAGCACATGAGATCTTCGCGGACCAGGGCTTGAACCCGTGTCTCCTGCAATGGCAGGCAGATTCTTAACCACTGCACCACCAGGGAAGCCCTAAAGGAGTTGTTTTTTTTTTAATGTTAAATTTTCCTAACTTTTAACAGATAAGAGATTGTGAAACTGGATTAAATGATACTGATAATATCAATTCTACATTTTTTCATTAAAGCTGTGTTGCATATCACAGAATTATAGGTTAAGATAATTGAAGAATAAAAAAATCCTTCCCTTGGTTTGCATAAAATGGTGCTGGATAATTTCTTGCTAGTGCAACTCTGAACAGTAATTCCAGCTTATATGATGACTCCTTAATTGTATGAAGGATATGGCAGATATCCTGATTTGCAAAAAGGTGACATGTAGATGGCATTACCCCTTTCCCCTTATTTCAATTAGGAATTGATTTCTTTCATTATACTTTGCTGGTTAGCTAGATTAAATTATTAGATTTGAATTTTAATATGCTGGAACATTTTTGATGCTTTCCCTGGTCAGTAGATGAGATAGAACCTAAGCAATACCATATGAAAAGGGGGGAGGGGGTCTTAAGAGAAAACACTGATTTACACTTTTCCTACAAATACACACAAACTATATCAGATTGTAAATAATTCCCCAAGATGAAATGGAAAGGTAACAGAACAAAGGTAACAAAAAACATACAATAAGACTATATTTAAATGTAAAAGAATCTACATTCTGCAATTAAGTAGACTAATTTTTTATGGCTTTAAAATCCTTTAATATTTTAGATTTTGTTAATACCTTAAAACTGACAAATCTTGAATATAAGAATATAGAAGTTGAAACTGAAAGAATGAAAACAGACTCACATAGCTATATGAATACCAGAAAAAGTATACTGTAAACTCAAATAATTACTATAAGAGGGACATTTCATTTTGACAAAATGACCTCACAAACAGGAATACATATAATTGTTCTCAATTTATAACCACCTGAAAACAGCCTTAAAAACATAAAGGGCTAAAAATGAGAAATAGACAAATCCATAATTATAGTGTGAGATCTTAGCACACCTCTCTTAATAGCTCATAAACAGGGAGCTAAAAGTATAGAAGATGAAAAAAAAAAAAACCAACACAATTAACAAAACTACCTTAGTTGATCTGTTTACAATATACCTGGTATCTCCCCAATAAACAGTGCTTTTCAAGTACTCTGAAACTTTTACCAGAATTTGACCACATGGTAAGCTGTAAACTAAGTCTTAATAAATCCAAAGAGTTAAAATTATTCAGCATATGTTCTCTGACCATAGCAGAATTAGGCTAGGTATCAATTACAAAAAGATACCTAGAAAATTCCAAAACGCTAAGAAATTAAGCAGTACACCTTAAAGTCAGCCTGTGGGTTGAAAAACTATCACAATAAAAAGAAAATAATTTGATTCAAATATGAATAAAAATATGATACGTGAAATCTGTGGCATATATCTAAAGGTGTGATTAGATGAAAACTTATGCTAAAACATAATTACAAAAGAAGAAAGGTTGATAATCAATGATTTAAATATCTATCTAAAGAACTTAGAAAAAGAAAGCAAATTTATCTTAAATAAAGGATAGGAAGAAAACATTTAGTATACTAGAATTAATTAAATAGAAAACAAATGCACAACAGAGAACCTAAACAAAACCTGAAACCTGTTATTTCAACAGACCCATAAACTAATAAACTCACAGTAAAACTGTTAAAGAAAAAAAGAGAGAAAAGGCAGTCATTACCAATATCAGGATTAAGAAATGGGGATGTCTCAATTAAAAACATAAGAGAATGTTAAGGATAGATTTATGCTAACAGATTTAAAAATTCTGATAAAATAGAGAAATTGTTTAATAAGTACAATTTACCAAAACTGACACCAAAAAAAAAGGAAAATCAGGGCTTCCCTGGTGGCGCAGTGGGTGAGAGTCCGCCTGCCGATGCAGGAGACGCGGGTTCGTGCTCCGGTGCGGGAAGATCCCACATGCCGCGGAGCGGCTGGGCCCGTGAGCCATGGCCGCTGAGCCTGCGCGTCTGGAGCCTGTGCTCCGCAATGGGAGAGGCCACAACAGTGAGAGGCCTGCGTACCGCAAAAAAAAAAAAAAAAGTAAAATCAAAGTATCTTATTTCTATTTCAGAAATTGATTTAACCTTCTGACTTAAAAACTCTAGGGCCAGATTTTGCTTCATGAATTATTTCAAACATATTATGATGAAATAATTTAAAAATAACCCAAATCATATGCAAAATCTTCCAGAATTAAAAAAAAGGAACACATTTTAAATGTTATTATGAGGTTGGCAAACTTGTGATCAAAACCTAACAAAATTCAAGAACAGGCAAAACTAAGCTATAGCTTTAGAAGCCAAGACAGTCATTATTTTGAAATTGGGTAGTGACTGTGATGCAACGTCAATGGGACACATAAATTCCTCTTTTTTGATCTGGATGGTAGTTATGTGTCTGTGTCATTTTGTGAAAATTTCACAAACAGCACACTTGTAATTTGTGAACTTTTCTGTATGTATGTTATATATCAAATTTAAAAGAAGAAACATACCTAGAAAAATAAATGAAAGAGCCAAGTCCTTAGATTAGAACTCACTACAGGTCAACAATAATCCATAAAACATTACGTGTGAATTGTCTGAAGAATAAACTTGTTACCTTGATACACTAGCATTCAGAGTATTTTTTCTGCACATGTCCATGAAAAACAATTATAAGAAAAAGAGAATGCCTTGCTGAAATCAAACCCAACTACACTGATGGCATTTTTCCAATGTCAAAAATGTGAAAAATAACATTTGATGTGATTTCTCAGGAAATCCATTTAAGTTTATATGGATATCAATATTCTTTCTAAACACCAACCTAAACTATGTGTTTAATAATACAATTTCAACAAATATAGCAGTACACCTTTCCAGAGTTTAATTTTACATTTTGAAAATTATAAAAGAAATATCTGTCCAATCCTCTGTCCAATTTCTCCTCAACTTTTCTTAGATTTTCCATAATCATCCTGCAATTACATAGGTAAGATTTATCAGTATACATATATGTAATGTATTCAGCACTTAACATAGCTCCTGGCACCTTGTCCTTACAGGTACTCATTAACAGTCATTAAATGAAGGAATGGACTTCATGACAAAGCAGACAGTCTCTTAACAATTTATCTTCCATTGAAGACTTCAATTTCCTCTGAAGAAAACTGGTCCCTCCCTTTCTAAAAGTTAGAGAGTTCTTCTTTGATGGAACACGTATTGAACAGTTCTATCTCTTCCCTGTGCCTGACTAACTTATCTTTTATAACTGAAATAAAAAAAGCTCCTAGTAGAGCCATTCTGATTACTCTATGAGTCATAGAACTTCTCATTTATTTTGAACCAGAGTAACTTTTTTGCTGTTTGCAGCACTCTAAAACTCCAGCTTTCCTACGTTCTCCCCCCACTACCATGTCCAGTATTTCTTTTCCAACGTGTACAAAATTCAATATAAATTTCCATTCTCCCCAGGTTGCCATCTTTTTGACATCCCTTTTTATTCAGAACCTAATCAGAGCATCATCAGTTTCACCTCATTGCTTCCTTTTCCTATAACTGTAGCAAGTCAGAGATTTACCAGATGTCCTAACACTACACTCCAATAATATTTCACTTATACGAGTTAAACAATTTACACATTATATCATTGATTTTATAATAACATTGTAAAACACATGTCAACACAAATTTGGTTCCATTCTACAGTCATCACTTTTCAAATATTTCCCATTTTGAAGTCCACAGCTTGCTTTTTATTCTGGTATAGAGGAAAGATATTCTTAAAAGTACTTAAAGGTAGCTAGAAGTGTGTGTGTGTGTGTGTGTGTGTGTGTGTGTGTGTGTGTGTGTAGATCAGTGGTCTTAAACACAATCTTAAAGTGATCCTTTGTCCTTATGCCTATATGATCATTCGGCTTTATGAAATGCATAACGTCAGAACATTTGCCTTCAGAGCTCTGAGAAGGTCTCAGTAGAGAAAAACATAAGGTTAAAGTAGAAATTAGTGTGAAGGGATGTTCACTGAAAACCACCTAAAATTAGCTACAAAGAAGGTTTCCCTCTAAACCTTGCCATCCTTTTGGTCCGTCAAATGTACTTTTCCCCCCACTATCCTAGCCAGAGTCTTTTCTTCTCCAGACTTCTTTTCACTCCCTTGTTGATAACCTTTTTATTTCCTTTCTGGTCACCTTCATACTAAAGGTCGGGGAAAAACCATATTCAGCATTTTACACACTATATAAACAAGTACAAAACCGAATATTGTATTTGATGTGATTAGATTTTGCTTATCATCTATTACTACTGCTCACTTATATCTCCCTGAAACACAGGGGTGGAACATCAAACTCTCTTATATAGTAAAGTTCTAGATTCTGCCAGTGAGATGCCCTCATGCAAGTATTAGAAGTCAGAAGTGAGCTGGAGGTCATCTTCTGGCTGGGGTGGCTGCTGACAACAATGTTCCACGTTGTAGGGTTGAATAATTTGTGTGAGAAGCATTTGTGTCCATAGCAGTAATGGCAATACCAGGAGCTTCCCAGTCTCTCCTTTACAGCTATGATGGTGTGTCCTGAAATCAATGATAGAGAGGCAAACCCACCTTCAACCCCTCCCTCCCTTCAATGGATTACATAAACATCTAATTCTCTACATTAAATTCCTGGCTGCTTGAAATTCCACTCAATTCCTAGAGTGGTTACCATTTCCTGTGTTATAGTCTGCAAACCTGTTAGGAGATTAGAAAAAAATATATGAATATAGATAAGAAATGTAAAGGAAGGTGTAAAATGCACAGTTACCCGTCACCAAGGATATGCATTCTAGGTTCTTTAACACAGCATAAATGATAACCTTTGATAGTCCCACACCCACCTCTCATATCCCTCCACTCTCTCCGTCTCAAAGTGCATGGAGTTTCCTCACATTATTGAAAATTCTGGGCCCCTTCACACATTCTGTTACCTCTGAAAAGAAGTACACAATTCTCTCCCAACCACTTTTTCTCCACCCTCAACTTTTCCCTAACTTCTAGACATCTTTAAGATGAAATTCAGATGTCCCCTCTTCCAGGAAGCTTTCTCTGAAACTCACTCTAGTCCCATTAGGAGCTTTCTTCTTGTGTCCAACCTATTTTTCCACCTACCATGCTGTATTAAAATTATCTGCCCATGTATCTGTCCCTCTTAGAAGACTGCTGAGTCCTTGCAGTGTGGGACTACTTTCAATAAATATTTGTCAAATGAATAAAAGAGAGAATGAGTCTATATTTTTCATTGCTCTATCTGCCTGAAGAGGCTAATTATATCAGTTAAAAAATACATCCCCCATTTGGTACAGTGGAAGTTTACATTTTTGTAGGGTTCAGTTTTTAAAGGGAATGAGGAAAAATCTATGGAATGGATTTCATCAGGGCTTGAATCAAAGCCCCAGAGAAACTTTCAATTCTCCCCGTAAGCTATTTCCCTAAGCGTGGGAGACTACGTACTTAGGTCCTGCACCCTATAGAAAGGGAAACGATTCTAACAAGTCCTATGTGCGGTAAACGATGGCATTTTTTTGTCCAGATTTTATGTCTGTCACACTAAAATACATTTCAAAATTTAATCTACACACCTTATGTCAGCATCACCCGCCTTCACCCTGTATAAACTCATTTAGTGGCCAAAATTTCTCACTTAGGTCTTCAAATCCCTTTCAGTATAATGATATATATAAACACAAAAATAGAAATGAAAAATGAAAAACTATAAGTTTCATTCAGTATTTTGAACTCAAGTGTCTGCAGACAGTTTATGGATTGAGACTCCTCAGTCCTTACCTGAGGACAGGTGTAAGGTGGGCAGGCAATCATGCTAGAACTGGGACTGGAGAGATGGACTCTGCCAGGAACCTGGACCACTGTCCAAAACAGAACAGGGAATGGGAGTCAGACTCCACTGATTAGAAGAAAGGGGATTAACTCTGAGAGCACCTAGGAAGCCACCAGCCATTGCTAGATCTTGCCAAGCTCTGGATTAGTAGAGTAGTTGGTTCTTTACGGCCAGAACCCTTTTTGACTGATCAATCATTGTTCTACCTGTTCTTAAATAGTTCTGATATCTCACTTGGCTAAGATATCCTCATAAGTGGGTACGGGAGAGGTAAATGGAATGAGGAAAAGAGGGAAGTTAAGTACTGTCTGATAAATTTTTGAAACAATCAGGAAAACAGAGTCAAGCTTTTAGGAGTAGAGGTCTCAAGGCTCAGCTGTGGGAACCAAAATAATCAGAAGAAATGACTGAACCTTCATGAGAGTAGAGATTTTTACTTCCTTCACTGATATGTGCCCAATATCTGGAATGTTTGCTGAATAAATGAATGGAATGAGGCTGGTGCTGTTACATGCTTTCCTTTATCCCATTTGCTTATTTCTCTCTTGGTATCTCCTTTAGTCACTGAGAATTGCCCATTGCACCTACCATATTTTCACGGTTTTAAGCCTAAAGCAAGACTTTCGTTACGTCAAGTTTGTGTGTTTATACTTTCATTTATGTCAAGTTTGCACATGGGTAATAACAAATATAAGCTGAATCACATTAAAATCAAAGGTGAAAAACTAATCACCTAATTTTACCATAGAACATTACAACGAATTCAGCAACTGATCTAAATGAGTGATTTTATTAGCCTTGGCCATTTGATAATAGCCTGTTAAAAACAGCCTGTTAAAACAATGATCAATTTGACCTGGTTTGCTCTCGTCTCTGCTTCCCTATTAAGAACTTCCATAAATAATCAGAGAAATCACTTTAGTAGATTTAACCTCTAAAAATAAATAAAAGGGAGGATAAGCCTAAACATGAAATGAGCCAAGAGAATCATCTGTCAGACACTGAGAAGAGAGGCTTCCTAGGAAAGCTTTATTAAATGTGGTCTGAGATTTCTATCATTTTACCATTAGCCTAATTTTACATAGATGACGATGCTCAAAATATTGTTTGTCAAATTTTCTTTTACTTTACTTTTGGTATGACTGCTGTGTTTTTACTTCTAGAAACAACATGCAACTTATATATAACACAGCTTAAAATCAACTTACATCGTAAGTTCCCAAACAAAAGTATATGATATAATCAAAGCACTGGGAAATGAGCTATTAGAACCCAACTTTATTATTCTTTCCCTATGTCCATGTTTGTTTCTGTGGATTTTTCTGAAAACTTTTGCTCAGCCTAAACTCTTTAGTGAACTATTTTAAAAATTGTAATAATATATTTACTTGAATGTGTTTTATTTCTGCTCCAAGTAAAAATATGTGAAATGAAAAGATTTAATACTCTTTAATAATTCTCAGAGGAAGAAAACATAGGGTTATGAAATATCAGTAATATGTATTAATATGTTTCAAAATATCTAAAAATAATTCACACTGATGATGTTTTCAAAAGCTTTACTACAGCATTTAAATTAAGAAGGCATTCAGAATTTATAATGAGGGTAGTAAACATATGACACCACTCAAAAGAAGGCATTGAAGCAAATAATTCATGAAAAATGCAAATGAATACAAGTGAACTTGGTTAGAAAGGTTACTACGGAAGTGGAAAAGGCAAGGTTGAGGACTGTTCACTGGGGAGAATTCTGATGAGGTCAAGTGCAGCCTTTGGAGCTGTGGACGACTTATTAAGGAAGTAGCAGTTCTGAATTTTTATTACTGAGCTTTTCTCACACTGTGATGATTTCAGATAAGGTTATTTATGAAGTCTCTGAATATTTGACCTTGGGACTTTAATGGACACTAGATATATTGCTTTTTATGGGGGAAAATAGGCAGTTCTATGAAGGTAAATCATTCAGATTATTGAAAGAGAAAAGAGGGGAAACATCCCCTGTGAAACATTTGATGCTTGTTCAATAAGTTTAAGCAATTATGCACTACAAATTAGAATAAATTATAAATCAGTCAATCTTACTAGAAGCCATAATGTCATGTAAAATAAATGACATGATGCCCTTTTCACAATAAAATTCAATACTGACAAATTCAGTTATTTAGGAAAATGTAACTGCAGCAATGTCAGTCTATTCTGAATTATAACATGCCCAATAATGAATTTGTATTTTCTTTAGCACAGGGCACTGACTTTATACCAAAGTGAAGTAAGTACTTGTACAGGCTTGGGAAGCAGACAAGGACACCCTATTACACCACCCACCAACTTGGCAATAGCCTCCCTCAAGTGAAACCATTACCAGTCCAAGTCATCAGAACTAAGAGACATGGGACAATTGACTGTCACAACTTAGTAATTATATTATTTTATTTTCTTTATTATCAAGTGATAATGAAGTTTTCAGTGAAAGCTTTCTTTTAAGTAAGAACTTACAAACACTATCCTTTGGATTAGATATTATCTAAAGAAAACTTTTAAGAACGATAGCTCCTTGTCCTTAATATGTTGCAAATATCTAGCCATTGCTAAATATCAGATTGTAATTAGGAACTTCAATGATGAGATATAAAATAAAAACATGATTAAGAGCAACTTAAATGTTGTTAACTACACTGTTTCAACAGCACTGGTCATCTTAATTTTTCATATATCATCTGCAAAAGAACACTTATTAGAAGACAGCACAGTAATTATTGCCAAATTAGAAAGGCCACTCAGTATTAAAAAAAAGAATTGTATCAGATTTATTTTTATAATATTTGAAATATGCAAAATAATGCAATTAATATAGGTAGGCATAATAAATATAAAATTTATATGAACCATAAGAAAACGAACATCCATAATTAGTTTCTTGTCTAATATATGTCTTTATTCTCTTTTAAGGTTATAAATACCAGTTTTACAGCATCTTACAAATTTTGATATATAGTATTTTCATTATCATACAATTCTAATTATTTTTTAAATTTCCATTATAATTTGCCTGATTCATGAGTTATTTATAAAGATGTTAAATTTCAATTTTTTTTACATTATTGACTTCTAATTAAATGCAGTGGTCAGAAAATGTGGGCTGTGTGATAGGAATTTCAGAACTTTGATGAGGCTTGCTTTTATGGCATTTTTTTTTGTACATTTTTACAGTTTTGAAAATTCTGAAAGAATGATTATTTTCTAAATTATTGATGCAAGGGTCTATATTTTCTATTCCAGTTACCTTATGAATTATGTTTTAGAATTCATCATTATCTTTACTAGTTTTTTCTGACATGAAAATAATTGACAAAGGTATACTAAAATCTCCCTCTGTATGAGAACTTTCCATTTTTTATGTTTAAATCAATTTTGCTTTATATATTTTCATGCTACTTTTTTTAGCTGCCTACAAGTTTATAATTGTTATATAATCCTGATAACATGTAATATATGTAGTGAAACTCTATCACTACCTAATTATATTTTCTGTAAAGTCTGAATGATCTAAAATAAAATGGATACATTTCCATGATAAACTTGTCATCATTCCTTTACTTTTAATCTTTATATGTTTTTATGTTTAGGTATTTCTCTTGTAAACCACATATAATTACACTTTTAAAATCAAACTAACAATCTCCATCTTTTGGCTTTCATGCTTAGTCCAATGTATTAGTGTTCTATTGCTGAATAACAAATTACTGCAAACTTAGTGGCTCAAAACAACACAAATTTATTATCTCACAGTTTTTGTGGGTCAAGAATCTAGCACATTTTAGCTGGGTGCTCTGCACAGGGTCTCACAGGCTAAAATCAAGATTTCAGCTAGTCAAGTCCTTTTCTGGAGGTTGGATTAGCATGCACCCTTGGGTGGGGCAGACAGGAAAACTTGGAGGTTGGCCAGAATGCAGCTTATCACATTCATTTACATTTATTATAACTAGTGATATGTGGCATTATTCTTATCATCTTACTTTTGGCTTTCCATTTGTTCTGCCTTTCTTACCTACTTGTTATCACTTCTGGTTAAAAAAACACATAGAAAAAAAAAGATGCCTATACTTTTTTGTTTGCTTCTTGTCTTATACATTTTTTTCCATTCTACTGGGTTTGGAAATTATGTACTGCACTTCTATTCTTTTAGTAGTTACTCTTGAATTTTTACCAAGCATAATTAACAGTGTCATAGAGATATAACATAAGGACCTCAGGAAACTAATTCCCAATATCCTCTCTAAACTTATATGTTATGATAGTCCAATATTTCAGTTCTGTCATTATATAAAAATCCTACAAATTAAATATTAGTAGTAGTATCTCAAGAAGAAAATGTGTGTGTAAATTTATGTAATGCTCACCAACTTCTTTGGTCATCATTCCTTTTTAGATTTCAGATCATCCTTTTGGGATCATTCTATTTCTTCCTCAAGTATTAATATGTCAGAATCATTTAGTTGAATACTTTAGGAAGTCCTTTACTTTAGGTTCTTGGTTTTTGTTCACTCAAAAATGTCCTGAGTTTTGCTCATATTTTCGGAAGCTATTTCACAGAATTATAGTGAGTGATAACACAACTTTATGTTGACACGTTCTCTCAGCATTTTGAAAATACTATCCCACTGTCTTCTAGCTGCCATTGTTGATGCTGAGAAGTTGGATGTCTCTATTGGTATTTCCTTTGTAAGTGATATCTTTTTCTTGCTGTTTTTATGAATTTCTTTGTCTTTTTTTCAGTTTTGACATTGTAGTTTATCCACTGAGTCAATTATACTTATTTTTAACAATTCTATTTGTTTCTTGATCTCAGTCAGCCCTAGTCTAATACTGACATTGTTCCCAGGGTAATTCCAATTATGACCTCTTGATATTTCGTTCCCAGGGTAATTCCAATTATGACCTCTTGATATTTTAGTGTGCATGTGTATGTGTGTGTCATTGTGTTGACTGGGAAGGGAACAACTAGGAATGGTGGAAGGACCTGAAAAATCTGCCCTATTTTTTCTCTTCTCTAATTGTTTTTCAGTAGGATGACTTTTCAGAGTATTTACTCCTCCATACTACTGGAAGTATCATTGTCTATAAAGAACAAAACATCAAATCATTTAATCATGTTTTTTTTTTTAAGTTGTTTCCTTCATTGCTCTTGGACATTTGTTTTATTACTACAACCTGTACCATCATAAGTAACACAATTTCTTATAATGCTAAGTTATGTCCCATATTTTGAATAAAGTGCATGCCAAATATAAAATCCAGGTGACCCAGCACACTAAATCTCACCTGAGAGAGTTAAATAGGCCATCAGAGCAACATTTGCATACAACTAAAATGACCAGAGTACTTTTCTTTAGGCATAATTATGTAATTTAGGCAATAAAATTGGAAAAAAATGACTACTTCATGCTCAGTGATACACTGCTGACATATTCTCCCTCAAACATTTCCCTATCGTGGTTCACTGATATGTGAGTAGAGATAAAGATTAAAAAAGGAAAGAGTTTGGGAATTCCCTGGTGGTCCAGTGGTTAGTACTCTGCGCTCTCACGGCTGAGGGCCTGGGTTCAATCCCTGGTCATGGAACTAAGATCCCACAAGCCACAGGGCAAGGAGGAGGGGAGGGGAGGGTTGGGGAGGGTTGGGGAGGGGAGGGGAGGGGAAATGTTGGCTAAGCTATTAACCAGGAATGACTACGAATACTTCTGTGTTTATTCACTTCTCCCTAAAGAACTCTCACAGCTTATCCTGTGCCCCAGAAAAAGTCAGGGAGCCTCGTATGGAACATATAACAGCTCAGTTGATATAAAATAGTTTTTTCATGTATCCTTTCCTGGATCTGGAGTATTTTTATCTCAGAGAGATGTGTATCTAGCTAATAAATCCTTATTACATACAATTTAGTTGTACTTTTCTTAGTGTTTTAGCTGTCATAAAGAACCTCACGATAATATAGTAATAACTCTACTGGCATTTTCTCTTGACCTTCAAATTTGAAAAGGTGCTAATGGATATCTCTCATGAATGTTAGACTCTTCATGGACTATAAGAGTAACACTGACTTTATAGCTGGTTTTGGAAAAGCATAAACTCAAAGTAACTTTAATTAAATTATGTACTAATTCTATTCACAATAGAAAATTACATTCTATATGAATAATGACCTAAAATTATACAGAGGCTAATAAAAAGGGAAAGTTCTTTTTACATTTTCCTATAGAGGCCACATAGACGTAAAATTTAACCTTAGAAATTTGATGTTTCTCACCTAAAGATAGACTTTCTCATTTTGACATGCTTTGGGAGCTGTTCTAAGAAGGCAAAATTAAAAAAGGAATGAAGAACTGGTAAAGAAGGTGCAAAACTTCTATTAATTACTTAAAAGTATTTCTGGCCTGGAATATCCAGAATTTGCTCTGTGTTACATTTTTCTCCTAATTCCTCAGCCAAGGTCTTCAACTATTTTGCAGTCCCACTTCCACAGTGACATCAGAGTTACGTTTTTAAGAGATTTTCTGTCAAGAAAGAGACAAGATAAGAGGCCAGAGAGTTTCATGGAAGAAGCTTCTACTTAGATTGGGTGTTCACAGAAGGCTTGTCTGATGAAGTGAGATTGGAACTGAAACCCGGATAAAATAAGGGAGACATCCTTGAGAAGAGTGCTCCAGAGGATCTATGAGCCAGCAGTGTGCCGAGTACACTTGAGAGATCACAAGGAGGCCCGTGGAGGTAGAGCAGGAAACATGGGAGAAAATGAGTTCATACAGGGGAGTAAGGAGTCAGGTCATGGAGGATCTTTTAGGAGATGGCAAGGAGTTCTTATTTTATTTTTTGAGTAGGAAAGTCTTTGACCAGAGGTGTGATACCATCTGATTTACATTTAAAAGCAATCATTTTGGCTGTGAGAGGGAAAACAGACCCTGCAGCAGGGTAAGAACATTCCACAGGCTGCAGGAAAAACCCAAACAGCTAAGATAGTCAATTAAGATACTTTAAAACAGAGGATAGATCTATACCCTCCAGGTTTTCTGATGTTCTGGACTATGTTCACTGAGTACTGCACTGCCTTTCACGACTTTTTATTTCTGCTGATGCTATTTCTCATGCCCAAAATATCGTTTCTTTTTTTCACTGCTTGGCAAAATTATACTTATCCCTCAAGGGCGAGCTCCAATGTTATTGCTTTGTAAAGCCTATGACTATGACCCTTGGATATTCAATGTGTTTTCTGCTACTCTTCTACTGTGACACTTTCAGTGTGACACAAACTTAAGAAACAAAAAGAAAACAGAACAAAAGATGTGAAGGTAATGAGACACTGTGAGCAACTGCTATATGTAAGTATGCTAATAAATGTTAGAATCTCCAGAATGGAAAGCAAATATCAGATACTAAAACACACAGTAAAACTACAATATTTAAAACACAAGGAAAAAAAAGTTTTAAAGGGGAAGTATATAAAAGTTTTCCTTAATTCTATCTACACTATGCCATTCAGACCAATCTCATGAAGGTATTAACAAAAGCAACGAGAAAATTACTCAAAGCAGTAGAGGGTTGTGGTGCTTACACAACCTCTACACCAGCGGTCTGGCAAGCTGGAGCCTTAGGGCCAATCCAACATGACAATTTTTGAAACTGTCATCATAGAACACAGACAGCCATGCCCACTCATTTACACACTATCTATGGAGCCACTGCATCAGATCATATGGTCCTTAAGATTTGCACAGTCTAAAATATTTACTATTTGGCCCTTTACAGAAAGAGTTTGCTGACCCCTGCTCTGACACACTTCACCAGAAGCTCCTCAAGACTTAGGGTACTACTCAAATAAACCCTGTTTCGTTGGTTGTTTCGTTGGTTCTCACTGACTGTCAGTGCTAATTTTGCTGCCTGGAGCAGGGTTCTCCACCTCCTCTGCCTGGCTAAGTCCATGTCTCCTTTAAGACTTAACTCAGGCCATCTCTCTAACAGAAGGCTCTTCACTGTCCAACATGCTAAGAGTCCTCCTCTCAGGTCCCTATTGACTAATGCATACCTGGAACTTCACACATAGCTTTTTTGATTTTCATTATTTATATCCTTGCCACCCTAATTAAATATCAGATGGCTGAGAACAGGAAATGTTTTGTGGACTTTGCATTTCTTCTCCAAATGAACAAATATTCAACTTTTCAACAGCTAAGGTGGTTGGCATTAGACCCAGACTGAGAGAGAGTTAAATGGGCCAGAAAGAAATTCACATTCACTTTACTGCCTCATCCTACGAGTCAGCATGGTAAATTTGTCACATGCTGTAAGTTTAGGAAAAATGTTTATAAAGGATTATTCCTATAAAATGTATATGTAGGGACTTTGGTCCTTCTGAGGAATTACTTCCAACCTGTGATGAAGGTTCCTCTGTCATATTCAGTGGCTTCCAGATGCCTCTAGCCATGACTCAACCATTCCCTTCCTAATTTGCTGCTTTAAAACTACTTTTAGAGCTGGAAAACAAAACAAACATGGGGTAAAACTGGTATCCAAAATTAGAATAAACAGGCTTTTAAGGATCTATGGGATTTTTTTTTCCTACAGGTGCATGAAAAGGGCTGCTCTTCCAAAGATAATTTTTCTAAATTCCAGATTCTTGGCTGTGTTCTAAATGGGTGTTTTTCTTGAATCAGAAACTTAGTACAATTACTTGAACTAATTTGGAATGGAAAACTACACCTTGACCTATTTAAAGAAAAAAATCTATAAAGACCTACTGCTTTTACAAAGAGTAAACTTAATGTTATATTATTATTCTGTTAAAAAATAAAGCATGTACCCTACTTTAAGCAAGGCTGACACCTAAAAATGTTAACGCTCAAGACAGATTAGAACTCTTTTATGTGCCTATTTACAGTCATTAATTCCTAAACATGCTCTCTAGAGACAACGAAACAAAAATCACAGTTCAGGAGTCATTGCCAAGCAAAACTAAACAGAAATTAAGGGGACGGAGTTTTGGAAATGAAGGCCAAATTAGCGGAAACAATCCATTTTTATAACTCAGATTTATAAATCATTATTTACAAAGCCATAGATTTCATTTTGATGTCTGTATTTTGGCACCAACATAGAGTAAGTGTTATTTTTTTTATAGAAGATAAAAAGCACATAAAGTAACATTTTCTCTTTAAACTTTCCTAAAATCTTAAAGTGGTAAAATAACTGCTTTCATCTATTTAGCAACGAACACTACTTTCTTATATTTAGTATGAGAGGTAAAAAAATTTCAGCCAACTTATTCACACACACAAAACAACTAAGATCTAGTCAAAGTTCTCCTAATTTATAAATCTAAGGAAACAAAATATTTAATACAAAAATAGGATAATACAGGTATAATTATAGTTTGGCAAGGTTGAGGGAATTTCATTTTCTAAGCTTTGGCACAGAACTACTGTCCCATATAAAAAGTTTTTCAAACAGAGTTTTGCTCTCATATAAACTTTTCCTCCTCTGTAGACACTGGATAGGTGGGTTTTTGTTTGTTTGCCTTTGGCACACCATGGTGTTTTTCCCTTATGATTTTTTAAAAAAGCAAACTATGTTGTTTATAGATAGAGCTAAAAAGAATCCACTGCATACAAGACCTGGTTTAGACTGACAAACTTAAAACAAGCGTCCACACCAGCTTTGCCATTCCAGTTCATTAGTAACCTTAGAAATCTGGGCCTGGCACAAGATCATGAATTTTCTACTCCCATTTTTTACTGTTAGTGCTAATGAAGGGGTGGAATGAAATCTTAACTCGAGTAATGTGGCATTACGTTGTTTATATGACACCAATAAAATTCATTATAAAAATAAGTCAGGTAACCAGGTCTTTTTCATCAGTATAACTTGAAATAATCAGCATGATTTATGGCTTTGTCCAACAAGTGAATAAAAATTAAAAAGTAAGGGCTTATGGAATGTTTTGTTGGCTCATTCAATCTTGCTTTCACTACATTTTTAAAGGTAAAGTGAGGGCGTGTTCTGCTTGACTAGAACAGCAGCTGCTTCACTCTCCTTGTCGTTTACTTGGTCAGCCTTTCCGATTTTTTTTTTTTTTAGGATGTTCCAAAAATTAACTGGGTTTTTAAATATGTTTATATATTTATATTTCATATGGACGTCATTAATTTTCTTTTTTTTTAACATCTTTATTGGAGTATAATTGCTTTACAATGGTGTGTTAGTTTCTGCTTTATAACAAAGTGAATCAGCTATACATATACATATGTTCCCATATCTCTTCCCTCTTGCGTCTCCCTCCCTCCCACCCTCCCTATCCCGCCTCTCTAGGTGGTCACAAAGTACCGAGCTGATCTCCCTGTGCTATGCGGCTGCTTCCCACCAGCTATCTATTTTACGTTTGGTAGTGTATATATGTCCATGCCACTCTCGCACTTTGTCACAGCTTATCCTTCCCCTCCCCTTGTCCTCAAGTCCATTCTCTAGTTCAAATAGAGTCATGAACCAAAATGTTCATTGCAGCTCTACTTATAATAGCCAGGACATGGAAGCAACCTAGGTGTCCATTGACAGATGAATGGATAAAGAAGGTGGGACACATATATACAATGGAATATTACTCAGCCATAAAAAGAAACGAAATTGAGTTATTTGTAGTGAGATGGACGGACCTAGAGTCTGTCATACAGAGTGAAGTAAGTCAGAAAGAGAAAAGCAAATACCGTACACTAACACATATATATGGAGTCTAAGAAAAAAAAAAAAAGGTCATGAAGAACCTAGGGGCAAGATGGGAATAAAGCCTTTCCGATTTTTGCCGCCTACATGTCAATCGCAGGCGTGAGAAATACTGACTGCTGCAGATAAAGCTTGAAGTTTAAAAAGCTCCTGTTCTTTAACGTTTGAAGGACCTACCTTTTGGAGTTTGCAGAACTCTATGTTTTTCCCAGTTTTATTAAGATATAATTGACATACAATACTGTATTAGTTTTAGGTGCACAAGGTAATGATTTTATATATGTATTACATATACCGCAAAAAGATCATCACAATAAGCTTAGTTAACAAACATCACCTCACACAGCTACAATTATTTTTCCTTCTGATAAGAGTGTTTAAGACCTACTGTTTTAGCAGCATTCCAACACACAATACAATATTGTTAACCACAGTCACCATGCTGTATATTACATCCCCAGAACTTATTTATATTCTAACAGGAAGTCTGTACCTTTTAAGCACCTTCACCTACTATGCGTGCGTACACACACACACACACCACCTCTGGCAACCACCAATCTGTTCTCTTCATCTATGAGTTCGGTTTTCTAAATTCCACATATAAGTAAGATCACACAGTATTTGTCTTTCTCTGTCTGACTTATTTCATTTAACATAATGCCCCCAAGCTGCATCCACATTGTCACAAATAGCAGGATTTCCTCCTTTGTTTATGACTGAACAATATTCTTATATATACACAAACACACTACACTGTCTCAGAACCATATCTTCCAATGTCATTTTCATTAAGGTCATTTATTAATTTTATCCAAATTATACTCACACAGAATATATTCACATACAGAATATACTAAAATAGGGAAAGAAATTTGTGCTTAGATTTTAATTAATTATACCAAAGAGATGTGGATTTAAATAATTCTGAATTTTAAAACAAGTACATGAATTTCATGAGTAAGCATGAAGATATATGTAAATCACTAACAAATAAAACCTTAATTTTCAAAGTACAGTCTGTATGAGGAATATCAAGTGCAAAACAATCTTATAAACTTTACATTTTTGTTTTACTGACAAAGGATACTTATGAACAGACCAATCACAAGCACTGAAATTGAAACTGTGATTAAAAATCTTCCAACAAACAAAAGCCCAGGACCAGATGGCTTCACAGGCGAATTCTATCAAACATTTAGAGAAGAGCTAACACCTATCCTTCTCAAACTCTTCCAAAATATAGCAGAGGGAGGAACACTCCCAAACTCATTCTACGAGGCCACCATCACCCTGATATCAAAACCAGACAGAGATGTCACAAAGAAAGAAAACTACAGGCCAATATCACTGATGAACATAGATGCAAAAATCCTCAACAAAATACTGGCAAACAGAATCCAACAGCACATTCAAAGGATCATACATTATGATCAAGTGGGGTTTATCCCAGGAATGCAAGGATTCTTCAATATACGCAAATCAGTCAATGTGGAACACCATATTAACAAATGGAAGGAGAAAAACCATATGATCATCTCAATAGATGCAGAGAAAGCTTTACACAAAATTCAACATGCATTTATGATAAAAACCCTGCAGAAAGCAGGCATAGAGGGAACTTTCCTCAACATAATAAAGGCCATATATGACAAACCCACAGCCAACATCGTCCTCAATGGTGAAAAACTGAAACCATTTCCACTAAGATCAGGAAAAAGACAAGGTTGCCCACTGCTACCACTATTATTCAACATAGTTTTGGAATTTTTAGCCACAGAAATCAGAGAAGAAAAAGAAATAAAAGGAATCCAAATTGGAAAAGAAGAAGTAAAGCTGTCACTGTTTGCAGATGACATGATACTATACATAGAGAATCCTAAAGATGCTACCAGAAAACTACTAGAGCTAATCAATGAATCAGGTAAAGTAGCAGGATACAAAATTAATGCACAGAAATCTCTTGCATTCCTCTACACTAATGATGAAAAATCTGAAAGTGGAGTTAAGAAAACACTCCCATTTACCATTGCAACAAAAAGAATAAAATATCTAGGAATAAACCTACCTAAGGAGACAAAAGACCTGTATGCAGAAAATTATAAGACACTGATGAACAAATTAAAGATGATACAAATAGATGGAGAGATATACCATGTTCTTGGATTGGAAGAATCAACATTGTGAAAATGACTCTACTACCGAAAGCAATCTACAGATTCAGTGCAATCCCCATCAAACTACCAATGGTATTTTTCACAGAAGTAGAACAAAAAATTTCACAATTTGTATGGAAACACAAAAGACCCCGAACAGCCAAAGCAATCTTGAGAAAGATAACCAGAGCTGGAGAAATCAGGCTCCCTGACTTCAGACTATACTACAAAGCTATAGTAATCAAGACACTATGGTATTGGCACAGAAACAGAAATATAGATCAGTGGAACAGGACAGAAAGCCCAGAGATAAACCCACGCACATATGGTCACCTTATCTTTGATAAAGTAGACAAGAATATACAGTGGAGAAAAGACAGCCTCTTCAATAAGTGGTGCTGGGAAAACTGGACAGCTACATGTAAAAGAATGAAATTAGAAGACTCCCTAACACCATACACAAAAATAAACTCAAAATAGATTAAAGACGTAAATGTAAGGCCAGACACCATCAAACTCTTAGAGGAAAACACAGGCAGAACACTCTATGACATAAATCACAGCAAGATCCTTTTTGACCCACCTCCTAGTGAAATGTAAATAAAAACAAAAATAAACAAATGGGACCTAATGAAACTTAAAAGCTTTTACACAGCAAAGGAAACCATAACAAGACCAAAAGACAACCCTCAGAATGGGAGAAAATGTTTGCAGATGAATTAACTGACAAGGGATTAATCTCCAAAATTTACAAGCAGCTCGTGCAGCTCAATAACAAAAAAACAAACAACCCAATCTAAAAATGGGCCGAAGACCTAAACAGACATTTCTCCAAAGAAGATATACAGATTGCCAACAGACACATGAAAGAATGCTCAACATCATTAATCATTAGAGAAATGCAAATCAAAACTACAATGAGATGTCATCTCACACTGGTCAGAATGACCATCATCAAAAAATCTACAAACAATAAATGCTGGAGAGGGTGTGGAGAAAAAGGAACCCTCTTGCACTGTTGGTGGGAATGTAAATTGATACAGCCACTATGGAGAACTGTATGGAGGTTCCTTAAAAAACTACAAATAGAACTACCATACGACCCAGGAATCCCACTACTGGGCATATACCCTGAGCAAACCATAATTCAAAAAGAGTCATGTACCAAAATGTTCACTGCAGCTCTATTTACAATAGCCAGTACATGGAAACAACCTAAGTGTCCATCAACAGATGAATGGATAAAGAAGATGTGGCACATATATACAATGGAATATTACTCAGCCATAAAAAGGAACGAGACTGAGTTATTTGTAGTGAGGTGGATGGACCTAGAGACTGTCATACAGAGTGAAGTAAGTCAGAAAGAGAAAAGCAAATACCGTATGCTAACACATATATATGGAATCTAAAAAAAAAAAGGTCATCAAGAACCTAGGGGCAAGATGGGAATAAAGATGCAGACCTACTAGAGAATGGACTTGAGGATATGGGGAGGGGGAAGTGTAAGCTGGGACAAAGTGAGAGAGTGGCACAGACATACATACACTACCAAACGTAAAACAGATAGCTAGTGGGAAGCAGTCGCATAGCACAGGGAGATCAGCTCGGTGCCTTGTGACCGCCTAGAGGGGTGGGATAGGGAGGGTGGGAGAGAGGGAGATGCAAGAGGGAAGAGATACGGGGATATATGTATATGTACAGCTGATTCACTTTGTTACAAAGCAGAAACTAACACACCACTGTAAAGCAATTATACTCCAATAAAGATGATGGAAAAAAAGGATATTTACGTAATCATATTCCATCAGCCCATATTTTATCGCTAAGAAGGGACTCAAATAAAAATTATTGTGTTTAAATCATGAGAGCCAATACTAAAACCCAAAATAAATGCTGCTAATGTCTGTTATTTTGTCTTATAAGCATTTTAAAACAACTGCAATTATTTCGAAACAGAAGCAGTACAAATTAATATACATTAACAGAGTCCATCATTACATACAATAAAGCAAACTATCAAACGAGACAAATATCAGGGCCACGTATAGACTGGCTTAGGGAACTATCTCATGCTCGGCAAACAGCATTTATGGATGGAGTCATACTCATTCTTCATTTTTCTTTTCAGTGAATTGTCACATTGGTGCCTTTGTAAACTGTCTCCTGTGCAATGAAAACAATCATCCCTGAATATGAAATTTATTAGCCCAGTAATTTTGATGACTGCTAAATTAAGAATACCTTCTCTAAAAAAAAAAAAAGACCCTTTTTCAAATAATTACTATGGCTAATATCTAGATTATATTGCCTCCTTATTTTTACACATTCTGAAGTTTGTTGTTAGCTATTAAATAAAATTCAATTATGCCTTATTACACATTTTTTATAAATAAGCAACTTTAATGAGAAAAGCAGTAAATTCATTAAAAACTAAGTTACTTGCATGAGAAAAAAATGAGTGATTCTATCAAAGTTTGAAAAGTTCCTCTTTGTTGAAAAAGACAGAGCACCAATTCTTATCATATAAGCCTTACGAATATGTGGCAGAGTCCTCTAGAACAGCGGTCCCCAACCTTTTTGGCACCAGAGGCCGGTTTCGTGGAAGACAATTTTTCCACAGACTGGGGTTTGAAGGGGGATGGTTTCGGGATAATTCAAGCACATTACATCTATTGTGTACTTTATTTCTATTATTATTACATTGAAATATATAATGAAATAATTATACAACTCACCATAATGCATAACCAGTGGGAGCCCTGAGCTTGTTTTCACTTGCCACTCACTGAGAGCGTGTTGATATGCGTCTGCAAGCAATCGGTTAATTATGGTCTCTGTGCAGTCAAACCTCTCTGTTAATGATAATCTGTATTTGCAGCCACTCCCCAGCGCTAGCATCACCGACTCAGCTCCACCTCCGATCATCAGGCAGTAGATTCTCCTAAGGAGCGCGCAACCTACATCCCTCACATGCGCAGTTCACAGTAGGGTTCATGCTCCTATGAGAATCTAATGCTGCCCCTGATCTGACAGGAGGCGGAGCTCAGGCGGTAATTTGAGCAACGGGGAGTGGCTGTAGATACAGATGAAGTTTCACTCGCTCACCTCCTGCTGTGCGGCCCGGTTCTAGAGCAGGGGTTGGGGACCTCTGCTCTACAAGACATATAAATTTAAATGTCCTTGCCACATTGATAACTTGCTAATTACATAAACAGGATGACATTCAGTGGGGAAGACTACAAGGTAGTATAGTTAGGGATGTTTCTTTTATTGTACATTGGAGAGATGTGACAGGGAAGGGCACCATAAGATCGAGCACAAAAGGAAAGAGAACAGGAAATAATTCTGCTCGGAAACTGATTCAACAGAAGTAACATAGTACTTAATTCAACCCAACCTGCATCTATTCAACATCTAAGTATCTGCAAAGCTTCGAGCAGGGCACTCCAGGGTAAAACAAATACACACCCATTTTTACCTCAAGGAATTTATAACCCAGTCTGAAAAACAGGCATGGACATAGCAAATCCCACTGTAAGGCACAATGTGACAAAAGGTAGGACATTTGCCTCTGACAGACAGTTGATAAAATAATTAACTCATATTTTTAAAAAGTGTTAATTTTTGTTAGAAAAGTTACAATTTGGGCATGTGCTATATGACGATGTGTGAGATAAACCACATTCCTGTACCACGGTGACTAGCTATTCTACTATAAAGGACAAACTGATAAAATGGAATGACAGCCAACTTAATTACAGATATGTTATGAGAGAAAACAATAGCCTTTCTGGGGCAACTTCCCCAAATTTAATACAGTTGAAAAAACAAAGTCTTTTTTGTACACTATGTTAAAAGTTAAGTCCCCTACTTGGTTTTCAGAGATCCACAGAATAGGTCCTCAGTTGACTTCCTATCAATCTCATTTGTCAGAATAAAATGGAACTCTTTTCTCATCTGGATAACAAGGATATTAACAATACCTACCTCCTAAAGTTGTTCTGAGGACTCCATATGTCAATATGTCCAAAACACAACCGCACTTGTATTCTTCTCTTCCCTCAGTTGAAGGGCATATCAATACTCCTTTGTGGATCTGAGTTTTATTCATCTTCAGCCTAGCATGAAGTACTGTCTACAGAATCAAATTTTCCCAGACAACACGCTTCGCAATCACCTCCTCAGGTGTCCTTGACCTCCCAGGGGTGCAACTGCACAAAACAGTGTAACACTTACAGTCAATAAAAGAAAAGATCTGCGGTAATCGCTTCCACTGTCTCCTAAACCAGAGAGATCTACAGCCTGTCTGCACTTCTCCAGCTCTTCTGAACCACTCCAATCATGCTTTCATCTTCACTACTCTACTGGGCACTATCCCCTTAGGTCAGACCAGGCATACCGGATCCAGTGCCTCAAGGACTCTGCTCCAGTCTTTCTCTGGCCACACCCTTCCTCACAGGGAGAGGAGTCTGTCAGGCCAAAAGAGGACATGCTCACTCAGAGCTGCACTTGCCTTCTAGTCTGGCAGTATCCAACAGAACTTTCTGCAACGATGGAAATGCTAGATAGCTACAATGTCCAATGTCTAGCTACTAGCCCCCTGTGGCTATTAGATACATGAAATACGATTAGTGTGACTGAGGAATATTTAATTTTAGTTAATTTGAATTAATGTACATTTAAACTTAAAAAGCCACATGGGACTAGTAGCCACAACACTGGCCGCTCAGAATTCTCTTATCAAGACCACCCATGAGCTTGCTGCCAATCTATTATTTACTTGTTTATTTTCATCTTCTTTGATGTTTCAGTAACATTCAACACTGCTGAGCAATCACCTCTTCATTAAGTACCTGCTTCTTTTGACCTCTGAGGCACACTTTCCTGGTTTTCTGCCTATTTCATTGGCAGTCTTCTTAGGCTTCCTTGCTGGCTCCACTTAGAGTGCTCAAATTTTCAGTACTAAAATTCCTTGGGGCCCAGTCCTGTACCTTCTATTCTATTTACAATCTTTTAGGTAATCTCTTACGTCAATATGTCAATCACTATGAAACCTTCACCTCAAAATACAGATTCTCATAGCCAATGATGTTCCTGAGATCTTCACTTAGCATCTAAATGTAACTCAATTTCTCTCTTCTGCAAAGACATCTCCTAATCTAGTCTTTCCCCCTGTCACTGTATAGCATCAACATCTACCTAGTAGCTCAAGACAAAACTAAGGGGTTATCCTTGATTCCTCTTTCATCAGCTCCAAAATCCAATCCGTAAGTGGGGTCTTTTAACTAAACCTACAAATACATCGCAAATTGGTTTACGCTACTTTATCTCTAATACCACAAACCTACTCCAAGTCACCACCATCTAGTCTTGACTATTACAGAAGTCTGCAAACTTGTCTTCTTGCATCCACGTTTGCTTTCATTACCACCCATCCTTACAACTCTTCACCCAATGAAGCAGCTGCACTTTTAAACAGGTGGTAGTGGAAGGGTTTAGTGACAGTGGCCGTCTGAATCAAGACTTGAAATAAGAGAAGGAGGAGTGAGCTAGGCAGATACCTAGAGAAAGAGAAGTCTAGAAAGGAGGACAAGCAAGAGCCTTAAGCTATGAATGAAAACTAGGTCTTATTTTTAGGGAAATGAAACGATGCTGAAAGGTTGTAAGTTGGGAAGAGAAGCCTGCTATGTGGAGAATGGGCTGACGGGTGGTAATGGAAGTTAGAGAAACCTGTTAGGAAGCTATTAGTTAGTGTAGCTGGGGTGAGCATTTGGGAAGGTGGAGATGAATTCAGATAAAAGGCATATTTAGAAGTTATTAATTGAATGTGGAGGATGCAGGAATGAAGGATAGCAAGGATGGCTTTGGCTCCTTTGGCTTTGGCATCAGAAACCTGATGAAGATTGGTGCCCCCTACTGAGATAAGGAAGGTGCACTATGGAACCCACCATTTAGGTGAACGCTGGTGGTGGAGGTTCTGCAGGGACATCACATAGGTAGGTTCCAAAGATGGACAACAAAGGTCAGCTGGCACGAATCTAGGAGAGTGCTACAAAGATGGAACCCTGAAAACTCTAACCTCCAGTGCCACTTACCCACAATATGCCCACTGATATTTTGTATACCAGAGGTTTGCCATTCCTACTACTTAAGTAGAGAAGCCAGTTTTATTCATGAGCATGGAACACACAGAATCTCTCTGATTCTCTCCAGCTGCCATCCAGGACATCCTTTAATTCTGCGTGAAATCTGTGCTCAGTGACAGAAGATCAGTAATAACCAAATAACAAAGTTAACTAGGAAGTAGCAATGTGGCACACAGCAAGGGCTCTTTTTGTAAAAGGGCATAGCCATCTCACAAGACAGAGAATCAAATCTATTGGATACGTCAAAAATATCAAAATGTTTTAAAAAATTAAAGTATAATTGTTGTCAATGTATACAGTCAGATCAAAACCGCTCACTCACTAGCTCTGATCACACAACACACTCTCACAGTTAATCATCATTGGAAACATCAAATATCTTCAAAAATAGAAACTGTGCTATGTGCATATGTGCTACTGAGTAAGCGTAACTGCCCAATTTTAATCTACATAGTCTAATCTAGATATACTGCTCAAGCCATCCATAAATACAATAAATAATATAAAAAAATTAAAGACAGCAAAGCTAATAAAAGTACCATTTTCTTTAAAAAGTTCATTTTGTTTAAACTGTTTTCTTTAAAAAAACTTCTTATCCATTTATTCATCTAAAGCACTTTTAAAATTTTTGTAAGCTCCAAATAAACATTTATCTGAAGTTGGTCCAATATTATCCCCATGAATTAAAAAAAAAAAAGAATCCTGAATGAGCTTTCTTAGGGAAACCAAGATAAAGGATTGCATGACAAGAAGTGACTGAATACATAAGACTATGACGGCCATTTCTAAGTTTGCTTTATTTATGAGAGAAACACTGATTATTGATCGTGACATTTAAATATCTGATAAAAACCTTATAACTTTTAGATGAAAATAATTTAGACTAAAATGAATTTAGGTTACCTCTTTTAATATTTGCCTTATAAAAGTTTTGTTAAATCATGGACTGTCTTTTAATTATGAAGGCTTTTGGTGGGGACATTAGTGCTCTGAATAGCATCAAGATCTAACGCCAAATCTCAGCATGCATAATTCTATCCTTCATTATTTCATGAAAACTCTTTGCCTTTCACCTGTGTTAGTTAAAAAGAGAAGGTTATTGTGCTTCAGTTTCTTAAAAACAATATGGTAAGTAACTGTCCAAAAAAAAGGAGAACGGAAAAGAGATAAGCACATATCTTATTGAAATTGTCAAGAAAGAAACAATCATTCTACAGAAAATCAGTGTTTGTATGCTTATGAGCCTTTCTTCCAAGAATGAAATGTCATTTGAAAAGTAAGAAATCTCCTCAGATTTTAGGGGACTTGTGAGACTCAAAACTTGATTCTTTGCTACTGTCTGTCATGCTTTGTACTCTTCCTTTATCTTCAAAGAGCTTAACTGTGCAGGCTGCACTGCATTTGGAAGAGTCACTGAGAAAATATGGTCAACATCTAAGAAACCACTAAAAATTCTAGAACTGTGTTCCTATAAATCTCCTGCAGGATAGGAACCACACTGATCATGTAAGCTAATGGGTCTTTACAGATTATTTTAGATCCAGACTGATTTACTTAGAACTGCCAGAATCTTTTCATATCATGAGTCTTCTTTCATTCTAGTGTCTAATGAAATCCAAATGTATGCACCTCTCCCTTACTTTTAGAAGGGAGTTGGAGGGTTGGGTAAAGGCACAGAACGCTGTAGGATAGGCAGAAGCCACATTTATGTATAAAATATATATGCATATAAATGCGCATACCTATGCACGTATGATATGTACTCAAGTCAAATCTCCTTTCTTTCCTTTCTCCCTTCCTTCCTTCTTTACTTCCTCCCTCTCTCCCTCCCTCCCTCCCCTCCTTTTACAGTGACTTATGGCATTATGAGTCTAAAGTTCAAATTACACTAAGAAGCAGTGATAATAGTGTCTTTGAACACCTGGGTAGGCACACAAGCCGTATAATAGCTCTTAACATCTATAATGTGAGAATTATTATGTTCACTACACACATTGAGAAACTGGAAATCTGAGAGGTTACCTTTAATTTCCCACCATATAAATTTAGAATCCAGGCAATCATGCTTTGTTTTTCTCAATGACCATGTAGTAGGATTTTTTTCTTCAAGTTTTATTGAGATATAATTGAGGTACTATTATGTAAGTTTAAGGTGTACAGCGTAATGATTTGACTTACACACATCATGAAATGACTATCCCAGTAACTTTAGTGACCATCCATCATCTCGTATAGATACAAAAGAAATGAAAAAGAAAAAATATATTTTTTCCTGTGATGAGAACTCAGGATTTACTCTCTTAACTTCTACACGTAACATAGAGCAGTGTTAAATATATTAATCATGTTATGCACTGCCTACCTAGTAGTTATTTATCTTATAACTGGAAGTTTGTATCTTTTGATTGCCTTCATCCAATTTCCTCTCCCCCCAACTCCTGTCTCTGGTAACCACAAATCTGACCGCTTCTTCTACGAGCTTGTTTGTTTGAAGTACGACTGACCTACAACACTACGTTAGTTCCTCATGTGCAACACAGTGATTCGATTATTTCTATACATTAAAAATGACCCCCACGATAAATCTAGTTACCATCTGTCACCATGCATAGACATTACATAATTATTGACTATATTCCCCACACTGTACATTTCATACCCGTCACTCATTTATTTTGTAACTGGAAGTTAATACCTTTTAATTTCCCTCACCTAATTCACTCATTCCCCCCCAAACCCCTTCCTCTCTGGCAACCACCTGTGTATTCTTTGTCTCTAAGATTCTGTTTCTGTTTTGTTATGTTTGATCCTTTGTTTTTGTTTAGATTCCAACTATAGTAAAATCATATGGTATTTGTCTTTCTCTGGCTGACTTATTTCAGCCGGCAAAATACCCTTTAGGTCCGTCCATGTTGTCACAAATGGCAAGATTTCATTCTTTTTTTTTTTTGCGGTACGCGGGCCTCTCACTGTTGTGGCCTCTCCCATTGCGGAGCACAGGCTCCGGAAGCGCAGGCTCAGCGGCCATGGCTCACGGGCCCAGCCGCTCCGCGGCATGTGGGATCTTCCTGGACCGGTCACGAACCCGTGTCCCCGGCATCGGCAGGAGGACTCTCAACCACTGTGCCACCAGGGAAGCCCAAGATTTCATTCTTTTTTATGGCTAACATTCCATTGTATATATATACCACATCTTCTTTATCCATTCACCTATCAGTGGGCACTTAGGTTGCTTCCACTTCTTGGCTATTGTGAATAACGCTGTAATGAACATAGGGGTGCAAATATCTTTTAAAATTAGTGTTTTTGCTTCCTTTGGAAAAATACCCACAAGTAGAATTGCTGGATTGTATGGTAGTTCTATTTTTAATTTTTTGAGGAAACCTCCATACTGTTTTCCCTAGTGGCTACACAAATTTACATTCCCTTTGGGCTGTAATTCAAAAAATTATCACCCCAAAAATGTTTCTTTCTACCTAGAAGAAATGAACTAATTCCTAGAAACATACAATCTTCCAAGACTGAATCAGGAAGAAATAGAAAATCTGAACAGATTGATCACTAGTAATTAAACAATCAGCAATCAAAAAACTCCCAGCAAACGAAAATCAGGACCAGACAGCTTCACAGGTAAATTCCACCAAACATTTCCAGAAGAGTCTATTCTCAAAAAACTATTCCCAAAAATTGAAGAGGAAAAAATGCTACCAATCTCCTTCTATGAGGCCTTTAACATTACCCTGATACCAAAAGTAGACAAGGACACTGCAAGAAAAGAAAATTACAGGTCAGTATCCCTGATGAACAAAGATGCAAAAATCCTCAATAAAATACTAGCAAACCAAATTTTAAAATACACAAAAAGGATCATATACCATGAGCAAGTGGGATTTATTCCACATTTATTACATAAATCCCACTTGATCATATACCATGATCAAGTGGGATTTCTGTAAGGATATCCACAAATCAATCAATGTGATATACCACATTAACAAATGCAAGAATAAAAATCATATAATCATCTCAATAGATACAGCAAAAGCTTTTGACAAAATTCAGCATCCATTTACATTAAAGTCTCAGCAAAGTGGGTATAGAAGAAACACACCTCAACATAATAAAGGTCATCTATGACAAACCCATAGCCAACATCATATTCAGTGGTGAAAAGCTGAAAAGTATTTCCTCTAAGATTAGGAATAAGACAAGGATGTCCACTCTCACCACTTTTATTCAATGTAGTTTTGGAAGTCCTACCTACAGCAATCAGATAAAAAGAAATGCAAATAATACAGAATAGAAAAGAAGCAGAACTGTCACGATCTGCACATGATATGATATAGAAAAAAATATAGAAAGTCCCAAGTACTATGATTTTAATGCTTGATTACTAAAGCATATCTATAGAAAACCCAATGACAGATATGTGGTTTAAATCTAAAAAAAAAAAAGAGGAATTTACTCATTTTCCCTAGGCATCTCCCACATATACACAAAGTATACATGTTAATAAACTTATTCGTTTTTCTCTTGTTAAAAAAATATATACATGCATTTAGAAATGCAGTTTTGAAAGACTAGTCTTCATCTAAGAGAACCCAAGAGTATCACTAAGTTTTTGAAGCATTTTTTTTTGGGGGGGGGGGGCGGTACGCGGGCCTCTCACTGTTGTGGCCTCTCCCGTTGCGGAGCACAGGCTCCGGACACGCCGGCTCAGCGGCCATGGCTCACAGGCCTCGCCGCTCCGCGGCATGTGGTATCTTCCCGGACCGGGGCACGAACCCGTTTCCCCTGCATCGCCACTACGCCACCAGGGAAGCCCTCTGAAGCATTTTATACATTTAAATGTATGAGCAAGGATAATGTAAAATAAGGGGTTTATACAGTAAAAACAAAAAATTCTAGAAAAGTTGGGTAAATCATTTTTTTAAAATATTTAAGCAAAATATCACTTTTGTGTAGAATATTGCAAAGATAAAAGGAACTAAATATAATCACATTTTCAAATAGTAAGTTGTGAGAATATCTTTCAAGTACAAGATAGGTTTTGAATTTTTTTTCAAATAAAAAGAATAAAGAATTAATTAAAACAGTGAATTTCTGGGCCTACTTTTTACAAGATTTCCTCTAAGTAATGGTTTATGAGACTAAATTCAGAATATTCTTAAGATATAATCTGATTTATCACACGTATATTGACCTTAAATATATCTGAAGCAGAGAACACACAAGGATATTGTCTTTAAACGAAACATATCCGTAGTAGGAGAGTATCCAGTGTTATTTGTAGTTTATTATCAGATAAGTAATGATAAATTCCTTTGACTCATTCCCACCCACTAAACTGTATTCTTTATCTTCTGCCTCATGTAAGTGTTAAGGGTCATGAATTTTACAAGCCTTACTTTGGGCTATAATTCAAAAAATTATCACCCAAAATGCCTCTTTCTACCAAGGAATGAGAAATTAACCTTATAAAGGTTCTCTGTGTTTGCTTAAGCCTTCTGATCAGAAATCCCAAATACTCTTACCATAAAAAAAAAAAAGCAAAAATAAATTCATTTAATGTGAGGATTTTTCCCATAAGGGAAAATAATCCTTTTTATCCCATTAAGTGTTATTTTCAAAAATCACTTTACATACTTGTAAGTGGAGTTGTTTTTGTATAATTTGAAACAATGATGACTAAAGGGGAACAAATTTTAATTTTCTAGTGAGAGCTTTAAAAAATTAACAGACACACACTTCAATAGATTTTAACCATGTATAATCCAATGGTCTGTTCTATATAAAGAAGTTAGAAGAAACTAATTATTTTATACTTTTAAAGACAATGTAAATGTTGAAGATGGAAACAAACAAAAATACACATTTATTGGAATGTGCTTAAAACCTCTGTAAACGTCTCAAAGAATCTGAATTCCAACTTTTTAGCTGAAACCTCAAAATATGGAATGAATTTTCCTCGGCTATTCCAACACTTCTTTTCATCTGAATAAGGAAAAAAATTGAAAGGACAAAAACAAAACCAAAAAAAACAGAAGTATTTACAATAGAAAGCTGAAAGCAGAAAATATTGTGCTACGGCATTCTACTTTTTTAGGAGATACGCACATACGTACAAATAAATTTTCATGAGTATGGCTAAGTTTGAAAAGACCACAAGAAAAAACTTTGGTCAAAAAATTTACATTTTAGGGCTTCCCTGGTGGCGCAGTGGTTGAGAGTCCGCCTGCCGATACAGGGGACACGGGTTCGTGCCCCGGTCCGGGAGGATCCCACATGCCACGGAGCGGCTGGGCCCGTGTGCCATGGCCACTGAGCCCGCGCGTCCGGAGCCTGTTCTCCGCAACGGAAGAGGCCACAACAGTGAGAGGCCCGCGTACCACAAAAAAAAAAAAAAAAAAAAAAATTTACATTTTTATATTAAAAATCAAATGTTATTTAAAATATATTTTCATGTATTTCAAAAATGTAGATTGCCTCTCACACTTTTGCTATATAAGGACAAAAATCCCATGTGTCTAGAATGACCTAGAGTAAGAACCATCTCCTCTCCTCTGAACAGCTGAATGCATTACAGTTGGGACAGATAAAGGTCACTTTTGCAATAAAATTTTTAATATTAATACATTCAGTAACTGAATTACTTCTGCCCTAAAAATGAAACAAAAATTAAATGAAGGTCCATAAATATAGTTTTCAAGAACCATGGGGAATAATGAGTTCTGGACAAGTATACTTTCAAAATAGTTATAATCAAAGCTGGTTTCGGAAAAAACATTTCTAAGATAATTATGCATTTCCTTACCTTCTTAACCAAAATGGAGATATTACGATCTTTTCTGGGCAGAGCCTACATCAATTTATGTCTTCTTCTAAAGATGTAGTTGTTGCACAGAAATTGACACAGTCTACAGTTTTCCTATAATTTTTATTTCTAAAGAAGTTTCTGCTGATAAGCTTGCATTTGTAGATCATTTATTTCTTTCTTATTAGTAAGGCAGAGTAGTCATGTACAAACTCCTAATCAATATAATATGACTATCTTCCAACAGAAAGTTAAAATATTGAATTACTGAATTAAAATACTGATTCAAAAGCCAAAGTAATATAATTTCCCAAGTAGTCACCAACCTTCCTCGCTACTGCTGTGTATGGCTGATTCGTCAACAGCATTCATTCACAATGTTATTTCTATGTTACTACAGGAAGAAACTTTGTGACAAGAATTTATCTCATCACCCCAGTTTGTTATTTTAATGGTATTAACTTATAAATTCAAAGACTTTGGATTTGAATATTTTACAAAGGCCTTATTTTAAATCTAAAAATTCTTCTTCATCATCAGAAATCTCTCCTGAAATATTTTGTAATCTAAACATTACTCTGTAATAACCCATGAAAATAACAGGACAACCATGGAAGTAAAGAGAGTAAACTATTAAATAGTGATCTCACTTCTTCAGGATGAACTCTAACTCCTTACAGCAATAGAACAGTATTCCTCTTCTCAAGTAATAACAAACTTTTAGTGAAGATTTTAAAAGATGCCAGAATCAGAGGTCCACATATATATTCAGGTGTATTTGAAAGCTGTAGAAATTTCACAGCTACTATGGTTTTTATCAATTCTCACAGATGTTTATATAAAACAGGAACATTATGAGAATATGGACCAAAAAAAAAAGTCAAACTCTTCTTATTTTGTTAAAAGTTGCCTATCTGCTAGGGTAGAAGCCACTGCCAAAAATCCAATGCCAACCAGTAAGGAATCTGACAATTAAACTAGGCTACATCCATATAACAGAGCAAGCACTATGCAGCTATTAACATGAAAGGCAAAGAGTTCCGGATTGCTAGAGAGAGATGTCTAAGTTATTCTCTTTAGTAAAGAAAAGAAGCTATAAAACAGTATACCTTGCAAATGCAATTTGCATATTCTTAATATATGCAGAGGCCACTGTATGGTGGTTACAATGCACCACTCACCTAGGCTACATTTGTAGGGATGGAGATGAGTGGGATGAAGCTACTACTTTTTAGCCACAACCTTCTGTGAATATTTTCTATCACAAGAATATATCACTTTTGTTAAAATAAAAATAAAGGATAATTAAAATCAACCACTTTGCTGGCAATGTAAATGTGTTCAGATGATAATGTACTGTGTTCAGAAAGAAAGCTTTGGAAGTAAAGACAAAAACAGAAAAACCCTAGCCATTTCCTGTTTTGCTGACTGCTTATCAGCCCCAAACCTGATGCCCTAACATCATATTTTGAAAAGGCACTCTTCAAAAAATCCATGACCCACACCTCTGCATTACTCTTCCAATTAGCACTGGGTCAGAGAGAGGGGGCACCCTCCAATCTCTTCTCTAATGACTAAATAAGCACAATCCATGTGATCTAATTTAATTATGTGAGTGATGCAGATCTTTTCATTAGCTTTAGTTGACTGAATATCTGAAAATAATTTGATCATTTTTCCTCATCCTCATTGTTTTAGAATATGTTCAGTCAACAATATTGAGTGTTAACTATGTGCCAGATATTGTTCTATATAGATTTTTTGAAAGGAAGGAAGGAATGAAGGGAGGGACGGAGGGAGGGAGGCAGGAAGAAAAACCGTGGGCTTCTCTAAATCAGGACCCAGTGAAGAAACAGGTGCCATGCTGGATATTCAAACAGAGGAAATTTAACACAGGTGACTGAGAAGCCAAAAGGGGAACAGAGAAGTAACAGCAACAGCAAAACCTCCAAAAGCCCCTCTCATCTCTAGAACTGGAAAGACAAAGGTCAGAGAGGATGTTATAAGAATCGAGGCTGGCTCCATCCAAAGGCAGCTAGATCCACAGCGAGGGCTGCCTGAGGAGCTGGGTACAAGAGACACAGCCACTGGAAAATGGCTAAGAAGAGAGCTAAAACCCTGGTTTTCCCCATTCCTTTAACCTTCGTAGTTGTCTGCTAATGCTTCCCACTAGCTGAACTTCTTGACAAGCCAGTGGGTAAGGGAATTTGGAAAACACAGCTTGAAAGAGAATGGATAATGCAAAGAGACACTGAGACTTCAGTAATGATTACTTAACGATTAATTAGTCTATAAAACGTTTCACTTTCCAGATGTCCACAAACCAGGCATACATACACATGCACACCAGCTCACACATGAGCTATATAATATGTGCTCAGTCACAATGACAATGAAATGATGCCCATGAGTATACAGAGAGCACAGCCTGGGGATCAAAGAGACTCTCCTGACTCCCCCAGTCTCACTGCCTTTTTCATTCTTTCATCAACACAATTTATCTCTAGGTAGTTCATAATAAGTTGCCACCATGAATGCCATTATATTTTTAATTTAGTTATTAATGAAGCATAGATATGATATTTACTTTAGCACCCTTACTTTACTAAACTCAAGTTATTTAATCCTAACTTAACCACCTTTTTCTCTAATTTGAGGTATTCAATCACACTCTCTCGAAATACTGTTTTTATCTAAGTTTATCTAGTGCTTACTCTTTTTATTTGTGTTCCAGGTACACACTGAGTAGATTTTCTAAAACAAAATAATGATGATTGTGTTAGCAGGTTGCTTCTTTTCTGATTTTAATGGAAACTCTTGTTTTTTTTTCCGTTAAATATACTGTTGACTACTGGTTAGAAGAAACACCTATTAAGTTTTATTTTTTAGTATTTTTCTAAGGAATGGCAGTTGAATTCTATTAAATCTCAGAATTTATTGAGAAGATTACAGAGTAATAGTTCTTCATATTTAACAACAGATTTCCTTTTTATTCATTCTATCTTCTTTTTCCTCTTAAACCTCCTATATTTCTTGGCTTATACACAAAATGCCTTGGCATTATAAAAAAGCCAGCCAATAAAAGTATTTCTTTCTCTGTGGTTATTCCTCTGTTCAGGAACCACACAATCACAGTCTGAGCTCTATCTGTGGTTCAACATTTCTTCACTAGTTTTATCACGGGTGGAGAACAAGAAACTTCTTTTCCGCCAAATCCTTGTTTTTATCCAGTTGCCAGATTCTAGACGGCTTAGCTTATGTAAGGCCTAACTTCTGTGTCATAAAGGAATTTATTTTTATAGATCTTAGAACTGCTAAAGAACTTAGAAACAGTGAAAACAAAGAAACCAATCACCTAAAGCCCAGAGAGTTAAGTAATGTTTTCCAAGAATATACAGAAGTATCTAGTAGCCTTAGGCTAAGATCTCAGCCTGCCAACCAGGTAACATATTTTTCACTTACCATAATTTTCCTCTTGTCCATTTGGTTTGGGTAGAACTTTTCCCATATGAAATTATATTTAAGACTTGAAACATCAGAAAAGGAAATGGGCTTTGATCTATGCCAGCCATTCTAATATCTTCATGGTGGGTGGTTAGCAATGCTGACATCGAACAGAAGGTTACAGAGTGAATTACGAGCCACATGTCAAAGAGTGGATGGCAGTACCTAGGGCACAGAGGAGTGTAGGGGATACACCAGGAGGAACGAATGATGGGGAACAACAAAGGACTGTCCTCACTGGAGTGGAAGGAATGGACAGTTAGGCAGTTTGATATTAGGTTTACGTTTTGCTGCCCTAGATTGGAAGTTTGATCATAATGAACAGGTCAAAGAGAAACCACCACAGGTCCTACAGATGGGAAGAAAACAAAGTGGCTACGACAGAAGATGAATTTTTGAGGAATCCTGTCCCAAGCATGCTTCACATTCAGAAGAAGCTGATACCAAAATTATCCGTTATAAAGCAAGACACACTGCCTCTTATTATGTTCATTATAACTCAGATAGTAAGTTATGTCGAACAAAGAGTTCCCAATTAACTGATTTTATTTTATTTATTTATTTATTATTTATTTTTGGCTATATTGGATCTTTGTTGCTGCGCACGGGCTTTCTCTTGTTGCAGTGAGCAGGGGCTATTCTTCGTTGCAGTGCACGGGCTTCTCATTGTGGTGGCTTCTCTTGCAGAGCATGGGCTCTAGGCACGCGGGCTTCAGTAGTTGTGGCACGTGGGCCCAGTAGTTGTGGCACGTGGGCTCAGTAGTTGTGGCTTGCAGGCTCTAGAGCGCAGGCTCAGTAGTTGTGGTGCACGGGCTTAATTGCTCCGTGGCATGTGGGATCTTCCCTGGACAGGGCTCGAACCCATGTCCCCTGCATTGGCAGGAGGATTCTTAACCACTGTGCCACCAGGGGAGCCCCAATTAACTGATTTTAAATCTTTGGATAAGAAAGTTTCTGATGAAATCAAAATCACATTGAAAACTATGTTTTTTTCCCAAAAGCAATGCAAATGTGAGGGAAGGGAATGAATACTTTCTGAAGGTCCACTATGTGCCAGCAGTATGCTGAGGGTGACCACTGAAGTCAGCTACAGTGTCGGGGAGCCTCTCAGTCTTTCCCCAGGACATAATAACAAGCTGACAGTAACAGTGTGGCATATTCAGCTTCATCTATGAAGGAGTAGCTCATATAAAAATAAAAATCATCAGAGGAGCATAAACTAGGTCTGAGTTTTCATCCCCACCTAATTCGCTTCTTCCTTGAAGTGTTTTAATGTCTATTCTCTAAATCTAGGCTTTCTTCTCCAGAATTAGCAATTCTCTTCATATTTTGTCCTTTACCCTAAAACTTAAAATTTTTTTTTGTTGATAGAGATTCATTAAATCCATATGTATGAGCGCTAAATGATGGACTCAGGTTTTCTGCTGTAATATAACGGCTAACAGTTAGTCCCCTCCAAGAGAATGAGAGACTGGAATATTGAAGACTTGTGCTTTATTATTTCTGTGTTTTATCTTGCTAAAAATTCTAAACTCATAATACTAACAGTTCTTTTCCTGGGCAAATGTTTTTGTCATATTTCATATCCAGTCTCAACCAGGCAACAGGCCTGCAAAACTAATGGTTACTTTTAGGTCCAGCACTTTTTTTTTTTAATTAATTAATTAATTTATTTATTTTTGGCTATGTTGGGTCTTCGCTGTTGTGTGCAGACTTTCTCTAGTTGCAGCCAGTGGGGGCTCCTCATCGTTGTGGTTCATGGGCTTCTCACTGCGGTGGCTTCTCTTGTTGCGGAGCACAGGCTCTAGGCACGCAGGCTTCAGTAGTTGTGGCACTTGGGCTCAGTAGTTGTGGCGCATGGGGTTAGTTGCTCCGCGGCATGTGGGATCTTCCCGGACCAGGGCTCGAATCCATGTCCCCTGCATTGGCAGGTGGATTCTTAACCACTCCACCACCAGGGAAGTCCCAGGTCCAGCACTTCTATCTTGGACATGGTAGCCACATTATGTACACACACACTTGTGCTCTAAATTTGGTTCCCATGGCAAAAATCACCTTAAACTCTTCGAGTTATGGTGGAAAGAGGGAATATAAATTTTATAGCATATTGAAAACATTTAATAAATCATTTTCATGGGGGGGGGAAAACAGCCTCAAATGAAAAAGTTGAGTTTGCTAACCCAAGCACTGCAACTCAACGATAGAGCAGTCTGCTTATTCTCACTTTGAATGAGCTAACAGCTTAGGTAATGAATTCAGCATTCCAAACACAATCTGCGTCTGCAGGCCAAATACCTCCTGATACCTCAATTGCCTACCTGACCTCTCCATATTTTTGGCCTTTGGGCACTTCAGACCCTGTTGATGTATAAAACTCAATCCATCATCTTCTTCATCCTGATCAGGTCTTCCTTCCACCCGTGTCCTCCATCCCAGGACAGACCAATATCAAACTACCTGGCATCTCAGGACAGACACTGGTACCTTCTTCTTGACTCCTTCCTCTTCTTCAACCCCTACTTGCCATCGGTCTTCAAATGCTGACTACTTCACGTGCCAAACTGCTCTCTAATTTGTCTATTTCCCTTCACACCAGCTACCCCACTCTGTTCCAGGCCACCATCAGTCATATCCTACACAGATCACTGCAATGGCTTTTTAACTGATCTACCTGCATTCCTCATGCCCTCTTCAATTCGTTGAACCCAACATAACAGTGGTCCTTCTAAAATACAAATCTCATGATGCCACGCCCACACTTAAAATGTTTCACTAGTTCTCCAATTCTCTTAGGATACTTTTTTTTTTAAATTTATTTTTGGCTGCGTTGGCTCCTCGTTGCTGTGCATGGGCTTTCTCTAGTTGCGGTGAGCTACTCTTTGTTGCGGCGCGCGGGCTTCTCTTGTTGTGGAGCACGGGCTCTAGGCATGCGGGCTTCAGTAGTTGTGGCACTTGGGCTCAGTAGTTGCGGTGCATGGGCTTAGTGGCTCCGCAGCAGGTGGGATCTTCCCAGACCAGGGCTCAAACCCATGTCCCCTGCATTGGCAGGTGGATTCTTAACCACTGCGCCACCAGGGAAGCCCACTTAGGATACCTTTTAAAAAAATTCTCATGATCTGTTTTCTGTTTATTTCTCTACAGTCATGTAAGACTACTCCAATCAGTCCCTACTTGGCCTATAAGTACTGCATATTCTAGACCTTCAGGACCTCAAGGTTGCAAGTCCTCTCTTCATTCGGGGACCTTGTAAAGATAGTTATTATGCCTGTCAGGGAACATTTTTTTCCCTTGCTCCTGTCACCTGCCTAATCCCTACATCTCCTTTAATCATTTACTCAGATTTCACTTCCTGCAGGAGAGAGACCAACTTCCAAAATTCTGGGCTAAGCAACCCTCCTTACTGTCAGCTTCCTATTAAAGCTTTTCTCTTTCTCTTAACTAAAATCTTTCTCTGCCTGACACACAATAAACTCCTAAAACAATGCTCAAGAAGTAAATTAACCTATCTTAGAAAGTGATCTTCAGGTTGATAATTTCAGATACAAAGGGCAGCAATACATATCTTATCCGCCCCCCAGCCCTTTCCTTCTTAAAGAAAAGCTTATTGCAGGAGACTTGTAGGCTCTTCTCAATTGTCCTCAATTTATCCACTAGCACAAAGCTGAAGACGAAGAGATAAACCACCTACTATTTAAAGAGGTTCATAAATATCTAGCACCAGACAATTCCCTCGGGACTTTTAAAATTGTAGCTGAAAAAAGCTCTGCTACTCATGACCATCATCCAAGTCTGGCCCACTTCTGAAGTCCTTAAGAAAGAGACTAGGGAGGAAAAGGAGAGAACTGTGGAATCATGTGTCCTCTGCCTGGTTGTCGGGACAGGGGACCAGGGGTATTAGGAGCTTACCCCAACCAAAGGTGAATGCGATGGACAGCGACCAAGTCTGTTATGAATATAATACTTATAAGAAGGGGAAATTTTATATCTCAACCCTTGGCTGGACATGCACTTCGGCAATACATTTATTATCCTTCTACCTATCCAAAAATGTGAAAAGAGAAATTAGAGACCAACAGGTAGTGAAAGGTAGAGGAATGAGCACACAGACGACACTCCCACCTTTTGGCACTGTAATAGGTGAGAGTCCCATGAATTAAGGAACATTGCAGAAGGAATGTGGGCCCGTACCTCAGAAGAATGTCTAGCAATGAAAGGCAACTGCAAGAGAAAACAGCCGTAAGGTATGCTTCTGATGGCAACAATTGAGGGAGGTGGGTGAGAAAAGGTCACGCTAGTAGCATTAGATGTCCCCCATTAGGGAACCGTACAATGGGGCTGCCCAGGAGGCTACCAGCGAGGGGCACCCTGCCCAGAGAGGGGGATGGAGGCATGGACCACTGGAAGACTGAAAGAAAACATGGCTGCCCTGCTTTGACAGGTCCTCTGAGAAGGTGAAATAAAAGTGAACGCCATCTATACGGAGAACACCGCATCACTGAGGCCACCAGTGGTAAAGAACTAGATCAAGCCAGATCAAACTGTAGACTGGCTCTCATTACTGTCTTCTCTCCCCTCTCCCCTCCCATTCTCACCTATTAGAAGGAGGGGAGGAAAATGACCCAGAAACCAATACTGCCCTCCTCCCCACTCCTTGAGACACATTCCAAGTTGAGGAAGAAGAAGATGAAGTTAAAAAACAAAACCAAAAACAGAATTTCTTTCCCTCCTCTGAGCCATCTGCACAAGAGCTTACAGTTGGGTATGAGGTTCAAGTATGAAGCTGGACTGAAAGTTTTTTTTTAAATGACCGAAAGTCACTAATAAGGTATAGAAAACATTTGAGATGAGATGTCAATTAAGGGATACAAATGGGAACTTCTAAAGACTCAGGAAAAATACAAAATTTCAAGTTTATACTTTACCAAATTCAGAGTTTTCAATAAACTGATGAGCGATCTCAGTCATCATACAAGAAAAACCATCCAAATGAGACAACAATTTGCTAGAGCAGAACTGGCACCTAATTAGACTACATATTAAGGGCAAAATTTTTTTAAGCTATTCCATAATACCCAATAGACAAATCATTCTGTTCCTAACCACCTCTATCTTCAATAAGTTTTATTAACTGCTACTTACAGTAACTAGCAAAATAGGGGTTTACAAAATACGAGAACCTATCTTAAGCCTTTTAATACATTTTTTCAATTTAATACATTATCGAACGATGCAAACGTCAGTGAAATTCATTCAGAGTTCTACGTCTTAATGGGATGATTACATGATTTCCAAATAAAGTCTTATGCAACTACATTATTACTCATGAAAAATCTCACTAAGTACACAGACTAAGGACTCAAACTGTAATTGAAAACTATAGTTTTTAACTTCTGAAAAACTAATCATACATAGTAAGAAACTGTTTTTTGCAATACTACAACTGAAATCTCATGCTTGAAAAAAAAATGAAAACGTTCAATTGTGTCGCCAAAATTAGCCAAATTTCTACACGTTTTTCCTTTTGTAAAAACACTGTATTGGCTTACTCGGTATACTGCTCATGGCTATAAATGCAGGCATACTAAACACTTCACACACATCCCAATCAGAGTGGGATTCCTGTTGGCCCATCTGCTTTAAATTGTATGCCAAGAACCAAGAAAAATCTTGGAAGTTCTGAGTCCCAGTTGTAAAAACAGAAGATAAATTAGGAATCATAGACTGGAAAAACACTCCAATGACAACTTGATTAATTCAATGGCCATTTTGACTGAAGTGAAGAAATAATAGACTTCTCTAAACAGTGTAACTGCATACACACTAAAATCATTTAACGTAGACCCATCACTCTTTTTTTTTTTTTTTTGCGGTACGCAGGCCTCTCACTGTTGTGGCCTCTCCTGTTGTGGAGCACAGGCTCCGGATGCGCAGGCTCAGCGGCCATGGCTCACGGGCCCAGCCGCTCCACGGCATGTGGGATCTTCCCGGACCAGGGCACGAACCCGTGTCCCTGCATCGGCAGGCAGACTCTCAACCACTGCACCACCAGGGAAGCCCAGACCCATCACTCTTAATTGTGCTTTTGTGTTGCTATTTATGTTGTCGATTCAAAAACTTCATCCACATTCAGCAAACATCCTATAATTAGCTATGGCTTCACCTCCAGAGACAAGGAGCACAATGATCTCAGGTTCTTAATATTCCTTTGAAAATTTTCAAAGCTATGCTAAGTAAATCAGTCAGAAAGCCTCAGCCAAGCAGTCCACCCACGTTCAACAACCTTTCTCTACCGAATGATAATTACAGTCTGTGAAACAGGCAGCGTCCGATAAACAGCATCAAGTTTAGAAGACAGATATCTGTAGGGGCCTTTCTGTTGCCATAGAAATATCTTCAAGCCACCTTGTCCTCAGCACGAAACATCACCTTCACATTAGCCTGCTATTAATGGCGTGTGTGCATGTGTATGTGTGTGTGTGTGTGTGCGCGTGTGCATGTGTGCACGCACACGTGTTGGGGTGGGTTGGGGGCATATATTAGCCCAAATTAGAGGATAATTTACCCTGTCCTGATGGTTATCAATAAGATGTGGTCCTTAGTTCTAAAACATTCCCCAAAATGGAGAACACAAATCTTCTCAGTGACAACAGTCCCTGATTAATGGGTTCTTGCTCCCTTGGTTCAGCTGAAAACCTCCATAATGCAGCAAAGCAGTAATTCAGCAAATAATTCTCCGTATCCCCTTTCTTCATTCTAAGCTCTGGGGTCAGTGGCTTCCGAAAGAAAAGGTGTCAGCAGCTGCCTGGAGATGGGGAAATAAATCTCACCGTGTCGACCCAAACGTGAAAACCATTTTAGGAATCATTAGTTCAGGGCGGGGAGCCTGGGATACCGTTCCATAAATTATTTTAAAGGTTGTTTTTAAAAGAATCAAAAGAACTTCCCTGAGGCATATTAATGGCTTAAAAGTACACGATCATTTCATGTATCTGTAAATAACTTTCAGTGGAAATCCACAGTGTACCATTTGGGACCAGAGGAACGAGACAGGATTTAGTCATCTCTATTGCTTACATTTTAATGTGCTTATTTATAGGGCCACTTAAACACAAAATCTTAACTAAATATGGAGGATAGTTTAAAAAGTAAAATTACAAAAATGTAATTACTTGGACTTCTACTGTCCCCAAATGCTTATGGTGTATATCAGGGAGCAGGTAAGAAGGGAAGGCATGGAGATGTGTGTTGGAAGGGTAAGAGATTCAGAAGCAGCAGAGAGGGGTACAAAAAGTGTTAATGCTCAACTACCTTGAGGTAGGTATTCTATTTCTTGGTCACTTTACATACGCAATTTGTTTAATTCAAGAATTCCTGGCATTAGATGAGGCCCTTTGACATCTGTTCTCTCAATTATTTCTAAAATACTACCAAGGGAGGAGGTGGAAGAAGAGTGAATGTCTTGCCATCTTTACCGAGGCGGATACCAAAGCTCAGGAAGATTAAATGATTTGCCCAAGTTCACAGACGTGCTTCACGGGGCTCCCAGGAAGCAAACGTAACTCGAAAGCCAGGGAGCTTTCCAACACTTCACTGTGGTATTACTTCCGGTGTCACTTTATGTAGCACAGTAGCCACACAATACATTCTAAAATATTCTTTGCACAAACAATGAAGAAACTTTCTCAGCACACAGTAATGATTCATTGTTAAATCAAGAATATTAAAGCTTCTTTCTTTCTATCCTTTTATTCTCAAAGTACTCAAGGTCCAATCCATCAATAGTCCTCTGTTAGTTTCAATGAGATGATGATATAACTAAGATTAGTGAAAGTCTTACTAAAAAGACTAAAAATAAGCGCTGTCCAGCAATATGACCCTGAGTTGGGTTTAGTTCACTTTTTTTTATGCCGTTCTTTTGGAGAAACGTGTACAGTCTTCATTAGTTTATCCTAAAAGGATACAGTTGCTTTATTCAGATCACTGCCTCTGCATGTGCCACTGAAAGTTTTTCTTTATAATTTTTTAACTAAAAGGTTAGCCCACAAATCAAGACATTATACTTTTTTATATGCGCTACCGAGAGTTTTTATGTAATGTGATCTAATAGAAGACATCATCTCACTTGGTCTATGTCTAATTGATAGCTTAATTTTTAAAGCAGTACCATTTTTTTTATTAATAAAGATGCTGTCTGTGTGTGACACTTGTGTGTGCCAGAACATGCTGAGACAGTGACGAAGTGATCGTCACCTCAGGAGATGGGCAATAAACACTAAAATTAACCACAGTGTCTAAAGTCTTATTAATTATGGCAACCCACAAATACATGATAAGCCTGTAACTTCAACAGTACAAGGAAAATAAAAGGGACTGATAAATTTGACATGATATTTGAAAATATACTAAAAGAATAAAAATCTGGCCATCTTTTAAGAAATTCATATTACTATGAAGAATAACAGGGTTTGAATCTAAAACCAAATTTAAGAATAGGACTGTGTAATTTTTTTCTGAAAGCTTCCCTATCCACATATCAAGTCCATTTTCAAATAGGTAGATCAACTGAATTGTAATAAATGGGCATGGGGGAAAGTCAATGCCCCAGAAGTTTCAAATTGTTCCTCTGCTCTTGCACTTAGTCTGCAACAAAGCCAAGCTAAAGATATACAAGAGAATATAAGAAAGTGGTCTGCATCAAGGAGGACCATAACCAAATACTTTTTAATGGCAATCAACAACCTTAAAGTAAACTTCTGGGTAGCAGTTACAGGCAAAGACAAGGCTACAAATGCATACTCAATAGATCAGAAATAAGCAATCAAAGTCATCTCAACCACAGACTTCAGGGAAAAAAAAGCCAATCAGGTTCAAAGGTTCTATATGCTAATTATAGCTATTGAGGGTCATTAATAAAACCTACTACCCTATGGTTCCTCCTAACACTGATGCAACAAATTTGTTTTCTGTGATGTATAGGCTGACTTACGTAACAATCATTTCCCCCAAATCTCTGAATTCTGTTTCCTTGGATCATTCGATATATAGCAAATGCAATTTTCATTAGAGAACAGAATAATGCACTATTTAACTTTATCAACTTTACTAAGAGATGGAAAGGTATTTTCTCATGTGTATTTTTTAAATTACAAACTGAATTTTGATTCCATTAGCTCACTGTGAAATTTAGGTCCAAACAGGCCAAAGGACACAACAATATCAGAAATCCTAGCTATCCCTAAGAAATTCTGTCACTTCATTTCAGTGACCATCTTAAAAATTAATATAACTATATTCTGGATCATTTTATTATAGGACCATCATGTGATTTCAGTGTCTGCATCTGTACCCGTGTTTAACATTGTAATAGCAACACTCTAAGATACAACTCTAACATCCTGGGCTAATGCAGTGGAAAAGGAATGGAGGTGGACTTAGTAGTGATGCCTGTGACTCAAGCTTAGACGAAATGGCAGCGCTGGGAGTCATGATGATGGTTACCCGGAAGTCCAACTGAGAAACATAGCAAGAAGACCCAGAACTCAGTAGATCAGGATTGCCAGACTCAAAAAACCTGGGCTTTAGCAGTCAGAAGCCATTCACATTGATGGCAATTGACACACTCAGCAAAAATCATCATCCATCACAGATGGGATATTAATTTGAAGTTTATAGATTTCTGAATTGTCAATTTAACCTGCATATCTGTTTAGTTTGTATGGCTACTGTTGGATTGGTCAAAAAGTTTGTTCGGGTTTTTTCCATAACAGCGTGCAGAAAAACCCAAACGCACTTTTTGGCCAAGCTGATATATCTATTTAATGCAATATCATAAACAACAGAAAAAATCATATACGATTTTAGAGGTATTAAAGTTTTTTTTCCTTTTTTAGAAAGAATCCCTTCATTACTCATATTTAACCTGCAGTTTGCCCTTACTCTTGTTCTTCAGTTACCTCTTAACTTTCAAATTATTGTTTTACTTGCACAAGTGAAAGGTTTTTGGTTTTTTCTGCCTCGCTGAAACCTGAGGCAGCAATGACCTTTTTTAATTTTCGTGAGACTCTGTTGAAATGTTATCATCATAGTTAATCACTCCATTGCTAAATTAGTACCCTGGGTAAGTAACAGTACAATAGCTTTAAAAATACACATTTCAGAGTAAAATCAGCATATTTGTGCCCAAGTCCAAGCATTAGTTCCTGTACTCTTGCCATTATTACTTTGTGTTAACAAGAAAATGTCAATTCCAGAGATTTAATTCCCAATTAATTTAGTAGCTGATCTTACATTGTATTGTCTCCTTTTCATTATATCCTTGTAATACATACATAAAAGCTGGGAACATCCTGAAATACTGTACTAAAAGTGATTCTGATCATTTTAACTCTCAATATATAATAAAATAAATCTTTGTGGTTGTGTAATACATTTTTCTTCAGATTAAACATCAGAAAAAATTTTAATGTTCATAAGGATGGGTTCTCTTCATGAAATTTGCATTACATTATGCCATCATCCCCCCAAACTTAATTAACTTACCTAAAATCAGGCACCTCTTTCCCCCACAATTATTTCATCTCAACTTCCTACAATTGATCAGCAGACCCATGACTTATACGTGAGATCTTTCATGGATTTACAAAATCTTTGGAAGATAAAGATCAACCTTCCCAGACCAAGAAATCCCAAGTAAAATCTGCGCCAAGTATTCAACTAAATTCTGTTCCCACACTACCAGTGACAGGGCACAAAGCACTCATCAGAAAGAGGATCTCATTTTTCAAACAATTCTACTTGTTACTAAGCTCTTGCTTCCTCATAATCGATCCTGACTTCCTATAACTTCTGGTTTGTACTAACACCACCTTCTGAACTAAAGTTAATTACAGATACATCATCTGTAATAAACTTTCAAAAATCTGAAAGTCTATTGAATCTCCTCCTATGTCTGTTGCTCTGTTGGCTAAATCTCTCTTTGCTACCTCAGTTATGTTTATGTGGGATGACTTCAAATCTCTCACCATCCTGACCACTTGCATCTAAAGAGATTCCATCTTTTCAAAGTTTGTCGCCCTAATAGGACATGTGCAGCATTTCCAGCACAAAGTCAAAGAAATTTTAAGAGTTGTGATATCCAGCCAGCCATCCACCATCAATCTACAATGGATGTTAAGTGAACATCCATTATGTCCTAGACATGACTTATGTGTGTTTTTAAAAAAAAACCTCTGAATATTGACGTTTCACTGCCTATGAATCTGCGTTACTCTTGTTCAGTCCACGTTTTCCCATCTTATCTAAATAACTAAGTAACTTAATGGAAGATTCCTTTACCATTTTCTTAAATTGCTGAAATCAAAAAAGTCTTTGGTTTTTCCTTGATCCACTATTCCAATAAGCTTTACCATTAGGTTATTTTGTACACCATCACCCTAGAGTGGTACAGTTCCTTATAATGTATAAATTTTTAAATTTACAATAATTTCCAACCTTAATTTTTTTGGATGCATCCAATGGCTCAGCAATATGAAGAGAATAGCAATTATTAGCCCCTGTTATAAAAGGGTAATCAGGAGCTCAGAGCTTGCAGCATGTTAGGTGTAGGGCTGGTATTAAATACCAAGGCTTTTGATTCCTCATTTGTACTAGGTCTCCTGCACCCTGCCCAGCTTCTGAGCTCTGCTTTTAGGAAATATCCATGTTCACTCCATGTTAACACAAACAATCTATTTAATATTCTCCAAAAAAAATTGGAGGCGGGGGGTGTTTTACAATTACTGTAACATTCTATAGCTTCTGGCACTTATATATTTGCTCTATACTGAAAGGTTGAACATTTGATAGAAATAAAAGCAGATTTAATCCTGTTTTTCAGTCCTCATGTGTTCTAACAGACAAAACACCTAAATATATTGGACAGAATTTTGTAATCTAAACATGAATGTAACATTATATAATAAACTAAAGTTACAGATTATTCTGCTACCTGTATTAAGGCAACTTGAATCTTAGCCACAAAATTTTTAGCTAATGGGAATACTGAGCTATATAGTAATGAATTCAAACTCATGACTCTTAAAAAAATAACCTTACAATAATTATGAGACAAGAGGATAAGGTATGGTAGTATATGAGTGAATGAAAACAATTTTTAAAAATCTCCTGGCTTATTAAAATGAGAAAGTCACATCAGGAAGCTATTTCAGCTTTTGTTCATAAGGTCAAGAGGGAGGGGCTATGGGAATACATGTATGCATATGGCGGATTCACTTTGTTGTATAAGAGAAACTAACACAGTATTGTGAAGCAATTATACTCCAGTAAAGATCTATTTAAAAAAAAAGATGATATGAAGTAATGGCCCCATCTAAAAATATAAATTTAGTGGAATTTCAGGATAATCTTTAAAGATACAATTCAGTGCAATTCAAAACCTCAATACTGCCCATGCACCCGGGAGATTAACAGCCAAACACGTTCCTACAGTCAGCAACAGAGAAACATACAAGAGTGGTTTTTAAGTTCACAGAAAAGACGTGTTCCTGAAAAATGCACAAATTTCTATAAAGCAGAGGATATATATTCATTTGTTCTAATCAAAGAATTATTTTAATGTACCTAGAATAAATATATCAGGAGTTACAGAGATAAGAAAAATATTCAGATGAGAAACAGTACAAACATTAGACCAAAACTTAACATTCCCTGTATTCTGAACCACAGAAATGTACACGGTGTCTTTGTGCTTTCGTTCTGTGACTCTGCTTATTTCCAAGCAAACATAACCTTTTAAATAAAACTGTTTTGTAGGCCAGAAGCCCCACGGTTTTCTCCAATGTTTCTGCTCCTTTTATGCTTCTATAAGGTACAATGATTTAGGTTAGGATGCGTCCAGGGTTTTGTGGTTTTGGGTTTGTTTTGTTTTGCCCCAGGTAAGGCTCTGCTAAAGGCCTAACTACTTACTGCTCCTTCACAATAGCTCCCAGAAGGTAGGTTCTAAAATACCTTCTCAGGGCTCCCCTGGTGGCGCAGTGGTTGAGAGTCCATCTGCCGATGCAGGGGACACGGGGTCGTGCCCCGGTCCGGGAAGATCCCACATTCCGCGGAGCGGCTAGGCCCGTGAGCCATGGCCGCTGAGCCTGCGCGTCCGGAGCCTGCGCTCCGCAACGGGAGAGGCTACAACAGTGAGAGGCCACAGCAGTGAGAGGCCCGCGTACCACAAAAAAAATAAAATAAAACACCTTCTCAGAAAAATGCCACCGATTGTTTACTTAACAAGGGCTACTAGAGCTAATTTGATGGTTACTGTTCTTTTTCTAAGTTCATTACGTCAAAGTTTGCTTATTTGTCCTACATATGTTGTTTAAAAAAATCACCACAGTTTATCAGGCCACAGGTGTAGGTTCCCACTGAGTGGCCTTCCTTTAAGCAACGCCCAGGAGAAAACAGAAACTTGAACACTCCTTTGTGGATACTGTTCTGGGTGAACTGTGTCCTCCAAAATGATACGTTTAAGTCCTAACCTCCAGAACCTCAGACTGTGACCTTATTTGGAGATGGGGTTGTTCCAGATGTAACTAGTTAAGATGAAGTAGTACTGGAGTAGCGTGAGACCTTAGTCAAGTATGACGGGGGTCCTTCAAAGAAGAAGAGACACAGAGACAGAAATACAGAAGGAGACCGGGATTGGGGTAACGCGTCTAAATGGCCAAGGACCACCAAGGATTGCTGGCAAACACCAAAAGCTAAAAGAAGTAAGAAAGGATTCTCCCGTACAGGTTTCAGAGGAGGAGCCGTGGCTCTCCCAACACTTAATTTTGGACTTCTCCAAAGGTGTGAGAGAATCCATTTCTGTTATTGGAAGACACAAAGTTTGTGGTAACCTGACATATACCACATGTCTTTCTTAAGTCAATCTTTCTTCTCTTTCTTCAGTGTGCTGTATTCCTCCTATACTGCAAGCTACGCACACTGCCCTCACTCATGGCATGCAGCCTTACGCTTCGTCCTCTTTGCTTGTAACATTCTCTCTCTCTCGACTCTCTTTCCCCACACTTCTTCATGTCATTAACGTACCTTTCAAACTCATCTCCGAGTTACCTTCTCCACGTAACCTCACCTAATCTCTTCCCAGGCTGGGTTTTGTGCTGAGCTTCTCTTTCCCCCAAGCATAACAAACAAATCTGTGACACACCTCTGCCTTCCCCAACGACTGTCGGCTCTGAACTCACACTGACTGCTTCTCACCACTGCACCCCCAGGACCGAACTTAGTACTAGGCTCAGAATATTTGCTGCACGGCTGAACTACTCCTATCTTGCATTATCCTATGCTTTCCTCTCTTTAGATCCCCTTCGGCTCATGCATCACGTAATCCTCAATTTAGAAGTTAGCAGGTAATTTTAGGGCTTCCGTCGAGAAAATCCTTAGATGCAATTCTAGGAAAAAACCAGCTGATGCGGCACTTGGGAGCCACAGCCCAGCTACAGGGACCTGGGCTATTCCTCAGGTTTGCCATAATTTTAATCATCACCTGTAAGTCATGGTCTGCATTCCGTCCAGCCTGGCTTTCCGTTCTGTTGATCAGCAGGCAGACCAGCAGAAGCAGCACCATGCGAGTCTAAGCACGAATACGAGAACCCTTTCCTTCCATTGATATAAGTGACCATGTGTGGATTTTCACCCTTTGTGATGGAACGGAACTGGATGGCTCAGCAAATAAAAGCAAGCATTGATGCTGGTGATGACCAAAAGAGCAGATTTGAACTTAGCACACACAAAAACAAAAGAAGCTTTTCATACCTTTCAAATAAAACACACGTTGTTAACATTTATTTATATTTTAAAAGCACTTTTATGTATAAATGAATATTACCATCAGCATATTTTCATCTGTTCTTGTTTTAACTGTAGCACTTTAAAAATGATACAATATAAGCAGTATATGCCAAACTTCTAAACAGGGCAATACACACTATAATGGCATCTGAAACAGCTTTACAAGTATTTTTCTTGTTGAAAGAAAAATGTCAGTGAAAAAGGATGAGCGCAGTCAAGTGTTTTGTAAGAAACCATTTGCACTGCATCTCTATGAATTAAATGAATTGATTTTTTCATCTTTGCTGGTCCCTGGCCAGCCCAGCCCTGGGTCTGTAAGCCGACTAGCTTGTTCTTGCCAACATCAACAAATGGCCCATGGACCTTGATTTTCCTTGTGAATATCCCAAACCACTTTACTTCGACCAACTTTAAATGCCATTTTTGACTTACGTCTGATAGCTGTTCCTCACCCCTTGGGTTTCCCACTGAAGGTCTTTCTCTTGCACCCTGGCTGTGATGACTCTCTTAGATCCACCAGCACAAAGCCCTGGCTGTGTCCTCTTTATCCACCTCTCACAAGCCCACTTTTCCCGTGCAGCTTATCCTCCTGAGAGTCCTGGCAGCCACGAGAAGACCCATCCACTCATCCTCTGGGACCTTAAGCCCGGTGGTACAGACCCTCACTGCTGGAGGGTTGTAGGGTATGTTCCAGGCTTAGGAGTTTCACTAAAATGAGACATTTTCACTAACTCCTACCTCCAATGCACGTAGAATAGTGCACCCAATAAACATACGTTGAATGAGCAAATGAATTTTTTCCTCCAAAGAGAAATGAGCATCTACAAAGTTATAAATATGAAAATAGCTAAATTCTCTGGCTTGCTTTTGACTATAAGCGTGAGGCTGGAAAACCAGAATAAGGTTGGCAGACGCCACAGAGAAGGGCCTCCACTTTCATGTTCTTTCTTCCAGGGGAAAAAAATGCAGGAGACATTACACAAGGCTATGAGAGCACACTCTCTCATGACCCCCTCTGTGTCATTTTTTTGGGTACATTTTACTTTGAAATCATTTTAAACTTACATGAAAATTACAACAAGATACAAAAAAAGTCCCATATACCCTGCAACCTGGGTTTTAAAATGTCACTCTTTTTACATGCATTTGTGCATGACTATACCCATTTGCTTAACCATCCATCTCTTTATGTATTTATATCTAACTAAAAGCATTTGCAGACATACACGCACATCAATGTGTATACAAGTACGTACACACACAATTACATGCGTGTGTACAAACATATCCATTTTTTCCTGAACATTTCAGGGTAAGTTTCAGATATACTGCCCCTTTGTCCTTAATATGTCAGCATGTACACACTAAGAATGAGTATACTCTTACATAACCATAATCTAATTATCAAAGTCAATAATTGCATCTAATCCACAGTCCATGTTCAAATTTGATGAACGCTTTCCTTCAACACTGTCAGAACATCTATGTATTATTCTCCCACTCACGGACCCACCTTTTTTTCCAGGCTTAGAACTACAAGTAAATATAAATGTTCACTCTCACGTCATTTTGCCAAAATTTTCCCAGTCATCTCTTGGTTGCCAAAACTCATTCTCTTAACATTTCAAGAAGAGCTCACTGGATGCTGAAGTCCTTGAGCTTTTGCATGTTTAGAACAGTTTCTCTATAGCTTTATACTTGATGAAGAGCTTGGCTGGATATAAAACTCATGGTTCACACTCTGAATTCACACTTGAATTTCTTGAATTGCTGCTACTTTCTGCATGTTCTTTAGAGATGTCTGATGCCCTCCTAATTACTTCTGAATTATTTGGTTGATTTTTTATTTGTTTGTTTTTGCCTGTAGGCCAGAAGTCAGCAAGCATTTTCTGTGAGGAACCAAGTAATAAATTCTTTTAGGCATTGTGGGCCACATACGTTATCTGTCACATATTTTTGTTTTGTAACCCTTTGAAAATACACCCAGAGACAGTTCTGAGCTTGAATTCTACATAAAAACTGGCCATTAAATGTAGTTTGCCAACCCCTGCTATAGATTGTAAGATTATTTGCTTTAAAGTTCACTACTTTTACTAGGAAATACATAAGAGTTGATCATTCTTTGTCAAATTCCCTAGTTACTTGGAAATCCCTTCCAGTATGTGTACCTTCAGGTCGTCTTTTAATTCAAGAAAGTCTTTTTGGGTTATAGTTTAAATGTTAGTTCTGCGTCACTGTTTTGCTTCTCTTCTCTATCCATAGGCTAGATCTTCTCTGCCTGTCTATTTCAACAACTTTCTGTGAGACTAATTTTACCTTTATCTTATTTTCATCCTCTTAGTTATTTGCCTATGTCTTCAATGCTCCTTATTAAGTTTTCCTATATTAATCCATTCCCCACCTTGCACATCTTATAATTTAGTCTTTACAATATTGCTTATGATTTTACCTATTTCTGTGTCTTTCCTAGGTTCAATTAAGTTGTGTTTCACTTCTTCCTGTTTTTAGTCCACTTCTGTTCTTAAAGTTTTGACATAAAGGTTTTCCCCCTTACAGTCCCAAATAATTGCTTAGGAATATTTAATTCAGTTTGCAGTGCTGTGTTCCAGTCTTCTCCTACTTTACGGCTGGCACTATGAGGGGAATTTTCATCAACCAACAGGTTCTGATTCTCATTTTGTTTTCATCTTAGAATAGTTCTGAAGGCTGTTTATAATTCCATTTCATGAACGATGGTGGTAGTTTGGGGTGATTAATACAATTTTAGATTAAGAGTGCCCTCTCCTGTGAGTGTAGCAAAAATGTACTTTAATTTGTACAAACTGTAAAAAACGTGTACCCTGTAAAACATACAAACATTTCTCCAAGAAATCATTCATGCAGATGATGGGCTGTGGGAGCTGTGTGCTTTCCGTCTACTTTCTGGTGTGTTGTGTCTTTCAGGGGCCTACATTCCCCTCTGCTCTTCATGCTTTCACCAGGGAGTTCCCAAAGGCAAATTTCCCATTTAATCTCTGTATTCATTTCCTTTTGATGCTATAACAAATTACCAGAAATTTAATGGCACAAAAATAACAGAAATTTATATTCTCTTATAGTTCCGGAATCCAGAAGTTTAAAATAAGTCATATGTAGCTAAAATCAAGGTGTCAGCAGAGCTGGGTGCTTTTGGGGAGGCTCTAGGTGAGAATTTATTCTTAGTCCTCCAGCTTCTGGTGGTTTGCCAGTGTTCCTGGGCCTGCGTGGGCATCACTCCAGGTCCATGTCCTCACATTGCCTTCTCTTCTGTGGTCACATCCCATCCTGCCCCCCTCTAATAAGAGCACTCATGCTGTCACTTAGGGTCCCCCCAGATAATCCACGATAACCTCCCCATCGCATAATCCTTAATGTAATCATATCTACAAGTCCCTTTTTCAGAAAACACGGTAAAATTCAAAGGTTCCAAGGATTCTGACATGGATAGCTTTAGGGGCCATTATTCAGCCTCCCGCTTCTTCTCCCCAGATACGTTGCCTTTCCAAGACTGCTGGCATGGGTCACCCGCATTTTAAATCCTTTCCCTGCAGTCAGTGCTCTGAGCTACCCAGGCCACTTGTGCAGTGTTTTTGAATTTAGGACTGATTTTCTCTCTTGAGGGTTGACTGTAGCTCAATTACATCTTCGCTTTTCTGTACAATTTTGCGAAAAACCCAGTCCTCCACAAAGGCTTGATAAGGGAAATAAGAAATATCTTTTCTAGACTTTGGTGTTTACCTTCCTACTGCAGATAATTTGAAGTCTGTAGTGTTCTGTCTTCCTATTATGTCTAAAGCATGAGGTTTTACAGTTTCATCTGTTCTTGCTGATCTGCATAGACTTTTTTTAGATGATGTTTGGAGTGATGTGACTGTGATAATTAAGAAGTATAAATCCCGTTGAAACAGACAAATAAATAGTATTCCAATTTGGTGACGATCTGTTACTTACACACAAAAAAGGCTTTAAAAAGTTAATAATCTAACATAATGGCTACTATTTTTTATAGTAACTCAGAGAAGTAACGACTAATTAAACTATGGACTTATTTCATTCCAGAACTGACACAGACCACAAGGACCAGAGCTGTCAAATCTAGTAAATATCTCTAGCTGCCTATGGCAGAAGAGCCACAACAGACTGTCTCCTCTGCAATAACCTACCCTTCAACCATCGCAGAACCCCAAAATTTAAAAAATCCAGAATGCAGTTAACGTCATTATGTTGAACGAAACATTCTAGGTATAATGCTTTATACTCAATGTAAATAAAGACTGTCCGTGTCATTGCCGCCTATTCTCTGCCTATAAAATAGCAATCCTAATATTTAAATGAGAACCGTTAGGAAGTGTTTTGACGAATTAGCCAGAATGTGCAAGTTACTTTGTAAATGAAGGTTTAAGTACTGTCATGTAACTCTGATGTATGGGGAGATGAAGCAGAAGTGCCAGTGGCTGACTGTGGTCGTATAAATTAATGTATTAATATTTAACAAAGAAATGGGAGATAAGGAAGCAGAATGTCTGCATCTTGCTCTTAGTACTCTATGACTGGCTTTGAGATCTTACAGTGATATAACTGTTTTTATTTAATTGTTAACTTCATCTGCCCCCAATTAACAGGTATAAAACACTTTCAAGGCAATAAAATGTTGTAAACAATTATTTTGAAGGTAGGAACGTGAACACTGGTATTCCCTGGGCCACTACGGTACCCAGCTAAGTCAAACAACAATCACGTCTTTAAATGAAACTCTGTAACTTACTCAAACCAAATTTGAGTAAGCATCACCAAACATACACCGTCTGAGGTCCAGTATGTGTTGCATACTAAGTGTCTGACTGGCCCTGACTTGAGAGAACACTCCATTTTCTTAGTGTCCACTTTATATGCTAGAAAAATGATTATTTTTTATAAGAGATACTAAAACAGTTGGCACATATCATTCGTACTCAGAGGCAGACACTTACACTAATAAATTTCAACACCCTTCTTGATGCTGTTCCCGCTACTGAGACTGATTCCTCTCATGCCTGTACTAACCTTTTCCTGGTGTATATCAGTTGTCATCACCTTGGAGCTTTTCCAGATCTTCTAAACTAGAAATAATCACTCCATGCTCAGAAATCTCTTAATAGTTTTTAAAACCCATATGTTTCTACTTGCCCATACTGCTTATCACATACATATATGATGGCACCACAGAGGTATATTTAAGAGCCTGGCTTTGGTTTACACCAGGCACCAAGGTGAACCCTGCCATTTACTTGTAGTTATCACAATGATTGGCATATCTTTCTTGAGACTCAGTTTCTTTAAGGAAGAAGAGGATAATAATATCTAACCCTCAGGTTTACCAGAAGAACTGAATGAAATAATCTACGTAAAGTGCTAAGTCTAGCACATCAGTAATAAATACACATTAGCTAATATGCTTCTTCCTGCTACAACCTCATTCTCTTTTCTGAGTATAAACTCTCTGCATATCAGAGATTATGTATTATGTACTTGGTGTGCCTACAGCACCTAGGACAATGCCTTATACACAACTGGTGGTCAGAAGGCACTTTTACATTGAAATTAAATGAAAAATAGTGATCAGACATTTGTTGAGCTTTCCCATTGTGAAGGCACGGCAAGAAATGAAAAAGACATCATTCCTGACCTTTATTTACGTCTTTAAGGGCTTAGCCTAGTGAAAAAACGGAGTCTAGTAAAAAAGCTGAGTCTAGTTAAAGAGCAGTTAATCTTTAAGTGTTTAGTCTAGTTAAACATATACACGTATGTGTGTGTGTGTATATATATATATTTTTTTTACATACAAGACTGTGAGTGAAAAGGAACGGGCGGGCAGTACAAAAACGAGTGCTGACTCAGCAAACAATTATAAGTGCGTTAAACTGAAAACTTATTTTTCCTTACTTCATTTTTTCCAAATATACTTCCCTCTGCAATCCTTAACCTCTTCTTACTCCTACTCAAATCTTTGTTTCCATGGCAATATGTTTCTACCCTGAAATTCCATCACTGGAATGTCTACATTCAGTCTACAGTATTTCTACTGCTCTCTCTCTTAAATTGCTCCTAGAAAAGCCCAATTCTCCCCTCTATGATGTAGATGAGCTACATAAATGTCTACCAACTTAAGGCACATTTCTCATCTCATCCCTTTGTACTACACAAGAGTTCTTACATAGGACTATAATAATACTTTTAATACTTCATACATTTTTTAAGATTTTTTTGATGCAGACCATTTTTAAAGTCTTTATTGAATTTGTTAAAATATTGCTTCTGTTTTCTTTTTATGTTTCGGTTTTTTGGCCACTTGGGATCTGAGCTCCTCCACCAGTAAATCAAACCCGAACCCTGTACACTGGAAGGCGAAATCTTAACCACTGGACTGCCACGGAAGTCCCAATACTTGACACATTTTAATACTTGATAACAAAAGAAACAAACACAGACCCTGTGATATGAACTGCATAGAATCCAAGCTTGTTCAGATTTAAACCCTTTACCCAATGCAAAGAGAACCTTTAGAGAGCTACTTAACAATCAAAACCAGAAAAAAAAGAAAGACTGCCAGTAAAAGAATTATTCATCAAGGAATTATTTCCTACCACCTGATGCTGAGTTTGGCTAGACACTGGATTTCTCCTGCCAGAACCTCAGAATTGTTAAGGGAACCCTATTTGCTATTGAGCATTTCTGCTGATGTGCTCTAAACCCTACTCCTACTAGACTCTTTAATGTTGCCTAATTTACTCTTAATTCCTCTGTTTAGAGTTGTGCTGCCAAAGTCCTGAAGGTCGGAAACACGCCATTACCTCTGAATGGATGGTCGACTTGACTCTTCTGAAAACCAGTCAGATTCTGGAGAACACCCGCCAAATGCCGCAAGCAAAATGGATGCCCTGCGATCAAACTGTGGGTAGTAACTCATAGAGCAGGTCTTACCCTGGGCTTCAAGAGCCAACGGAAGTCCTTGTTAGCTACCCCAGGAGTGCAGCCCAGGCTGAAGGAGGCCCCCAGATGCCAAACGGGCGCTTTAAAATCCCTCAAAATTGATACAGAACTCAAAGAATAAGTCCTGGTGTTTCTTCAAGAATTCTAATGCCGGGAGCTCCTAACTAAAATTTGAGCCACTCAAGAATTGTCATGAACATTTCTAGAATGGTTATACAGAAATGGGATCAATACCCCAGAAAATTTGCTGACCCCCATGACAGAATTTTGACTGTGACAGCAAGACCTAGCACTGACTCTACCGTGACAACTCAAGGGTATGATCTCTCTAGACTGCACAGAGGTAACGTGGATTTTCTCTGTTGACTTTGCTTATCTTGACATACGGAAGAAAGCTGTCTTTCTCTAAATCCTAAATCCATCAATAGAACAGCGTAGATAGAAAATTAAATGAACCTTTTTTTTTTTTTGCCTACATTGCATAAACATTTAAAATTCCCTCAACAAATAAAAATTGGCTACATTACTCTGCAGTTTGTCCTAATGGGTCAAATGATCCTGCTTATTTCATTGTTGCATTTTACTAATCTTCAATTTCTAACTACATTATCGATATTAACATAATACACCATGCTGTCATGAATTAATCCTTAGCATCCCATTTGAATGCATCCCGAATTCTGGGTATTATAATCAATACACCATGAAAAGCAAAATAACTCCCCAAGGATTTGCAATGTTGAAAAGCAAATGTTTTCATTCCTCATATGAGGCGTATTCTGGTACATCAGGGTTGCCCTCCAACTGACTTTGTTGTATCCTTAGATTCTCAAACTTCATCTGAGAGACATCCAAGCTGATTGCTACTCTCAACGCTTTATCTCTTACAAATCTTTCTCCCCTAAATTTTCTCACTATATGGCAAGAAAGGAAGTCCAGCCAGCAGCAGCAGTTACCCCGGATTCCACTGAGGGTTTTCACTGTCAGGGTCTTCTCCATCTCCTGTCAGGGGCTCCAATGTTGGCACCTTTTCCCCTTCAAATTTGGAAAAATGTAAAGTAGGTTGAAAAGCCTGTTCTAAACAATACAACACTGCCAATACTGTGAGAAGAGTCTGGTGTTTGTGCATACGAATTTATTTATGTGATGTGTTAAATAACTATAAGTTATATAAATATTCAATAAATCAATACATACACAAATATGTACACATATATATATTTGTATTTTCTGTGTGTATGCATAAATATATATTTACATATGTATAACTATATACATACATGTATATATGTAGTGTGTATGAGTCTGTGTGTGGACATGTGTGCGTTTACTTTTAAATATACATTGTAACCCATGTGGAGGTGAGCTACTGCATGGGCCAGGCATGGCAATCTGCTCTTTAAAGAAATTCCAATCCGATATTCAATAAACAAGTTAGATGTGTAGTCAAGTCTCTGGACAAAAAAATTAAAAGTTAAAATGTGATCATAGGGCTTCCCGGTGGCGCAGTGGTTGGTGGTCCGCCTGCCGACGCAGGGGACGCGGGTTCGTGCCCCAGTCTGGGAGGATCCCACATGCCGCAGAGCGGCTGGGCCCGTGAGCCATGGCCGCTGAGCCTGCGCGTCCGGAGCCTGTGCTCCGCGGCGGGAGAGGCCACAGCAGTGAGAGGCCCGCGTACCGCAAAACAAAAACAAAAACAAAACAAAAAAATGTGATCATAATACACAAACTAGCAAAATGCCCTTTCCTCCATTTTCAAAAAATGAAACACTTGGCAGATCTATCCCTCCCTGCCCACTACTTTTTAACTCTCTATCCAAACTCACCAAAGATTTCTTCTTGGCTCTTATGCCCCATCTCCCTACCCTGATCTCTGCACACGCTTTCAAAATCAATTATTCTCTCCCTCAGCAACAATGCTCTGACCTTTCCAGAATAAATGAAAGCATGCTGGTTTCCCTGTTCTATCTCTTCTACCCACACCCCCAAAAGTCCTCTTTCTCTGCTCATCCGGATTTTGTATAACAAAGGCCACAACAAAAAAGAAGCTGGCAAAAAGGGGAGGCAATGAATACTTACACATTATGTTTCCCTACCTTACATGTCTATCAGAGAACACACTTAAGATAGCACTGTTTCATTTTCTGTGTGTAGTTGAAAGAACACTCCTAAGATTTGATGCTAGATGGGACACTTATACATTCGGAGACTTGATTTCCTCAACTGAAGATGTCACTGTAAGAATCAAATGTAATCATACACGTTAAAAGACTAAAACAAATATCTTAATAAACACTGGTCTCACCTGCCCTGTCAATTCAATAATATCTCCTAAGATAAACTCAATTTTTTTTTAGCTTGATTAGTGTTAGAGTAGCTCAAGTATTTTAAAAGTACCTCCCTATGGAGTAAATAAATACCACAGCACACGTATTGAAAAGCCATGTGGTAAGTTTTCTGGATACCATGTCTTTTGAAATTATTTCACTTATCTTCCGTACCCTACTTTCAGGTAACAGGAAGAATCCTCTTCATCTGATACGGATCAAAAGAAATATTAAAACTCTATTGTCACACCCAAAAGTTATAAAGAAAACAGGAGCTTCGGAATCTGTGGACGTGCTATTGTGCGCTTGCAGGACCAATAAATAACACTGCACAAAATCTCTTTTTTTTTCCATAGGGAAGTCCTATGCTTCGAGCAGTACAAATAATCTAATTTCTACTACTGGATGATGTTTTTTGGCACCTACTTTCCATTTAACTGAGTGAATTTATTGTCTAGTTTCAACTGAATGGTTTTCCGTTTATATTGACATTACCTCCAAGGAGTAAAGTCTTCATATTCTATGTATACTGAAAATTACTTGATTCTTGTCTTTGCCTTAAAGATTTTACATATGAATTGAGGGTCAAAGCTGTGTTTGCCTTTTTCTTTCCTCCCTCTTCAATGGGCTATGCTGGAAACCCTACAGATACTCTCCCGGTGTCATAAATAGATCATTTGTGTATTTCAAGTTCACTACAGGTCTGAAGATGAGCTTAACATCTCTGTATCCATGGAAAAGGCCCAGAAAAATCAAGAAGGTAGCCTATTGTGTAAAAAGTTTTGAGACATTTGATTAACAAAGGCTTTGCCAGGTTTTTCTTCAATGATTCTAATTTTCCTAAAAACTCCAGACAACAGCAGTACTGTTCTCACCTCAAGATTATTTCAGCCAGACTTAATACCAGTGATAGAAATTATAAGTGACTGTTGCCGTTTTGCCAACAAGAGAAATAGTTCACCAGTTATCACACGTCTCCAAAGAGTGTTCACAAGTCAGGGTTGTTCTACTGCGGCTAAACAAAAAGTCACCTGCCAGGTATTAAAAGAAAAAGGAAAATACAGAATTAAGCTATTACTATCAATATTATTTCTATTATTCAGAAAAGTTAAAACTACCATGTTCTCAGTAGTTCTGGCAGATTTTTCTGAAACCATGATTATTTAAATAAATGTCATTATTCTCCTTTCCTTTAGCTAAGGTGTCCTAGACTTCTCTGTCTCTCTGTCTCTCTCTCTCTCTTTCTCTCTCTCTCTCTCTCTCACACACACACACACACAGTATTTATGAGACAATTATTTTCCATCTTAAAAAAACAAAACGTCAACTTAAAAAAACAGACACTGGGGTACTTGTGTTGATTCTCATGCTAACATTCAACTGTCACCTACACTCATCTCTGATTGCTAAGGACTCTGCCAAAGGGACATCCGAGACTGGATTTTAGAAAATGAGAGGGAAAGGGAGAGAGGGGAATAGTGTGACGTGGGTCTTTTAAGACTTGATAAAATTTGTTCATTTATTTGTTCAGGTCAGGGGGATGCGATCCATCTCTTCTTACAGCCAAGAGAAAGGCAGACCCTTGGACCATCCACGTCAGAGGTGATAGAATCAGGCTTCTACACAGCAAAACCTCGAAAACCGTGTCACAGGAACATAAACACAGAATCTCAGACTTCTAGTCAGGCTCAATGAAATAAAACGAAAGAAACATTTGTCAAGAATCTACTTCATGCATTATCGTAAGTATTGTGCAAGACTTCGGCTAAACCCAAAGCCCTTTGTTGTTTGAGGAAAAAAATCAGAAAAAGACACCTATTCAGAGGAGCAATTAGAAAAATTTACCCTAGAAAAATCATGTGCTGGGGCTCCTGACTGGCCCGGAGAGCACAGGGTGAATATTAACCCATGGCCCCTCTGCAGGGTGGCTTTATGTGAAGCCCCTCAGCCTCTGCAGCCCCCACCACCAGGCTCTCAGGGGTGAACTCAGAATGTGACACCGCAGCTTCACTCCAATAGTGAGTCCCATGCTGTACAAAAGAGGTGGAATCTTTGGAGACATCATTTAAATGCCAATTTTCATGCCTCCTCTTCTAAGTTATGGCACTTATAAAATCAATATTTTTCAAAGTTCAAATATTTTTTAACTTCCAAATGAGTCATTCACTCTCTTAGTAGAGAAGATGTAAAATAAAATGTCAGTGCCTGAAACATGAACTACTTCTTCCAAGACAGAGTTAAGTACGTTTCTCACAATTCAACGGTAATTGGCTTAGAACTTGAAAATACAGTGCTGGAACCTGACAGTGGGAATTCACTGGGCTCCACAGGAACTCAAAGGCTGCTGGAGAAAGTGGGCCCAGAACTATCCGTATCCTGCTCACTATACTTCTTATGCAACGTCCTCACAACCCTCACTGAGTTTTAAAGGAATCATCTGTGCCATTCAGAGTTTACATGCATCCACTAATCAATTTCAGGTGTTAAAAATTCCTAAGCTGCCTCCAGACTGCAACACCCACCGGCTTCTCTAACAAACCCAGTGCACCAGCCAGGCAGACTTTCGCGGAGGGTCGCAGCAACCATCTGAGGCCTTCCTTCGCTCCCAGACAAAGGGTGGTTCTGTGATTTAGATGGTAGCACCTCAGAAGTCATAGTCACAAGTAGTCTAATGAACCAGAGACCCTATTACCTCACTCTGTATCAGCGGTTCTCTAAAGGCTATAAAAAAAGCATAACAATCACCTGGGGAATCGGCTGAACACCCAGGTTGATTTTTTTCCTATTTCCAGAGATTCTGATTTGGTAGGTCTGGGGTAGGAACGCAGGAGGCTTTGAAGCCACGGGCAGCAGACCACACTTTTGAAAAATGCTGCTTTCCGTGCCCTAGCTCTCTGACTCCAGAGATTGACGTAACCTCCCACCAATTCAACGCGGCTCACAATCTCACCCAGCGTCATACAAGAACCCTGCAATCTCTGGCCATCCTTTGGGATTAACAAACCACACTGCTCCTGAGTGTACCAACTTAATTTCTCAGTTTTCCACTGTGAAAAATGGTGATTGCAAAGCTCTTCCTATTTGACCTTCTCACTGAATTGACACAGACATCAAGCTATAATGCACAGGAAACTGCTCTGAAGCATAAAAAGGACATTCACAGATGTGAAGTGGTACTCAGAGATAGCATGACCAGCTCGTTAAACAGCAAAGTACATCAGTACGTAACAAAGTGTAATCTCCTAAAACTTGATATATACACATTAACTTCATATTTTCAGGGTTCTCCCAGGTATATCTACTCAGTGCCCTCCCCCAGTATTTTTTTTTAATGAATGAATAAATAAATAACTGAGAACCAAAGATGTTGCAGAAGGGTAACTTATTTTGCAAAACTAATCAGACTAAATCACTCTAACTCGTGAAAGACACAACAAATGGTTCGGTTTCAAGCGCATGTGGTTTCTCTGCTTGAATTACCCAAGTAATTGTAGCTATGCAGAATCAGGCTAAATTCACTGCCCGTCTATAGTACTGTATGATTTCAGTAAAAAGGAGCGTCTCTAGAATCACACTCACACCATTTTAAGACTCCAGATGAGAACATGACAGAGCAGTACTCTGGGTCCATAAAAATAATGGGCCCAAGGCAATCCCATAGATGATTCCCAAAGTGTTACACAGAATTTTAATGAAATCATACTGGATAAATGAAATGGCATAAAGAATTTGAAAGGGTGTGAAGCATGGAACTCAAACGTCTAGCCACTTAACTATAACACAGCTTTTATGTGAATGAGTATCGATAATTCCAAATTTATCTCATCTGGCACAGCCAAACAGGCTTGAAAATCCAGTACCACAGCAAAAGTGGGGAATAACGTAAATGAGAAGGTGAGGATGAGAAGGAGAGAAGCCAGCAGGTCAGCTAAGAGTGGGAGAGTCCCAAAGAGCATGGATCACCCCCAAAATCAGTACTACACCAGCATCCTTCCTTCATAGTACAAGTAACAGAGTTCTGTTGTCCAAACAAAGGGATGAATTATACCTCTTTCACTCTGCCCTCGCTGGTGAAGTGGAGATGATCACTGTGGACAACCAGGAACGTGAGACGAGATGATATAAAGGACCAGGCCCTCAGAAGTACCCGTAAATGGCACCCTCCACAACTAGTCTTTTGGGGAAATTTAACACTAGGATCATCTTCCTAATAAACCATGGGGCTCTTTCAAGTCAGGCTATATACCTAGATCCCTAACAACCAGCACCATCAATGATCGTTCTGAGACTGAATTAACAAATAAGTGTGCTTGAAATCAAGCTGAGAGTCAATATGCATCATGCAATTTGAGCTCAATTAAGTGCTAAATTGGGTGGGTAGTGACTACAGATAGATTCAGTAAAAGTGCAGAGAAGAGAGAGATCAATGGGAATGCTTTATGGAAGAGAGATTTTTGTCCTGGGACTTGGAGGATAACCATGACCTAAACAAACTACAGGAACAGAGAGGGTATTAGGTTGAAGCAACAGCTGGCAGCAAATGGATATAATATACATTAACTCCTTTATCTTCCCCAAAACTCCAGTAGGTAGGTACTCTTATAATCCCCATTCTACAGATGAAGAAAATAAGACAGAGATTAAGTAGCTTGCTCAGGTCACAGGAAAAATGTTAGAGACAGGACATAAGTACAGCCAGTCTGGCTCTAGAGCCCACACACTTAACCATGGAGAGTCACCAAGGTAAGTCCCAAAATATTTAAGCAGGAAAGTGAGTAGACCTCATTGTATTAGCTGTAAACAGAACCCACTCGGAGTAGTTTCAGTGGAGAGAAATATATTTTTTAAAATATCAGTTCATAAAATCTTCTGGTACGTCAGAGAACCAGGCTTAAATACTACATAGCCAGGAACAATGTGGGTGGAAGAAAGTCCAACCACACCTCAGGTCTCCTCCAGTGAAAATTCCACAACTACTGTCCTCCAGCATCTGATGCCAAAAAGTCTGTTACAACCTCCCCCAAAAGCCGGAAGTTCTTGCCACTGCACTCACCCAAAGAGCATCAGCCTTGCACTGCCTCCTTCTCGTGTCCCTCTAGTGGGTGGTGCAACTCACTGGCAACAAGTCGTAGCTGCAAGAGAGTCTAGGAACTGCAGGGTGTTTGGGTCGTGTTTTTGCTATTTTTAAAGATTCTATCAGGGGAATTGGAATCACAATATGGGAAGCTAACAGGAAGTCAAGATGATAAACAAAAGATGTCAGGCAATCGCAAAGGGCCACTACACACTCTGATAATGGGCGGGCTGAGAAGTTTTCATGAATAATGTCAGCTACATAAAGGAGAGTCAGATCATGTAGGTAAAACTTCATTTCATTTGGGAACAATTTACTCTTTTCTAACAAAGGCCATAGGTCTCTTATAATAGCAAGACATTTCACAAGACATAAAGACAATAACTCATGTAATTCAAAAACTAATAATACCAACTACTTGGTGACTGTTTTTCCCCCAGTGATTTCAGAATGTTACAGCATAACAATATGTATCATTTTTCCTATACGAAAAAGCAAAAGATACTAATTTAGGAAACTGTTCACATTCCATAGCATGTACTATTTTTGCCTCTTATAGTTCTCCTATACTTCTGTCAAAGAAACATTTTCCAAGACAATGGAGATTTTGAATGGTGGCAATATAACTTAGTCTTTGTGGAAATAGGAGTTTGAAATAAAATACTTTATAAATATTCACTAGAAAAGAGTTAGTTTAGTTTTGTTTTACAAAATAGAAAGTTATTTTTAAACCACTACTCCTTTAACTATCGTGGCCACATAATGTTTCTGAATAAAATTTCAAGTGCTTTCTACAGTAACAATTGTTTCTTGTTCTTTATGCTTAAGGAAAGTTAGCTGCATACAATAAGATACAGTATTTCAGAGTAAAATTCAAGAATACAGAACTAAAGATTTATTTTTAAATGTGAATTACGCATAAAGGCAGGTATTAATAACACAATATATATTATTTCTCTTGTGTAAACATAAATTGAAAGTTCCATTTTTTAATTGATAATGGTTTCATATGAAACAGTGTGACTTTGGAGCGGCACCAAAATCCATGTGAATAAATGAACATATATTTTAATTTACATATGCAATGTACTTTACATAATGAAGTTAAGGAGAGATTCAGACTTAACAATAACAATTCCAAGAGCAGTTGCTTTTTATTGATTACTTAACACATAGCGTACTTTGCTAAGCATTATGCATATAAAATAATTTCAATAACCTGGCTGAACTCTATACCCTTTATTACACCTCAATTTAAATATAGGAGAATGTTTCACATCCTTCTCAGAAACATTTCAGTCATTCAAAAACACTGCACAGAAATGTGAATATACCCCAAGAACAATAATCCAAAGAGGACAAAGGCAAAACCTCCACTTTTACATATTTATGGAATGTCAATGTGGAAATCAGAAGTCACTGTGGCAAATAAAATTTGGTGGGAGGGAAATGAGAGCAAATTGAGGGTATACAGTCACGCAAGGTGAATGGAAAGAGATAACTGTCTCTACATCTATTTTATGACTTGATAAAACAATAGACATTAAGGGTTTTGTCATATCATGGGTATTTATTTACCATATTAATAATGAAGATGGGTATGAAAATTACGTTCCTTTGCATAATAGTTGATGGTAAAGACTGAAGAAATTTTCAGCAAGATATATAAATTTTTAGTAAGTACAATATTCACTGGGGGAAAAAAATATATGATCTCATACCTGAGAAGGTCATACATATGGGTGGGAAAATAATGTCCAGACTGTCAGGTCCCTAAAAGGTGCCAGTAACCACTGCATTGTTCATAGAAAATACTTCACCTCAAACACTTTGCCTCTTTATATTTTTCAGTAAATAGAGTAATATATTGATGATTCCTTTGTAAATGGTTTGAATACTCATCTTTATATGAAATTTATCACTTGAAGTGACCCAAGAGACTTATTCTACTACCTTGTTATAACTGACTTAGCCAAAGGAGGTTGCAGATTTTAAACCCACAGTTGTATTAATTTCTTTCAATCTGAAGGTAAAAAAAGTATATAACTGAGGTCTTTAAAAAACAAACCTAAGAACAGCACATTCTTTATCTTAATTGTAAAGAACAATAAGATTGTCTTGTTTAGCGGATATAGGCTTTAAGACTAAATAAACTCAATCATTATTTGCATGGCTTTATTGAAAAAGATATAATTAGTCATGACAAGAGCATAACAGTGAAATTAAAATTGGAAATAGAATTGGTCATGGAGACTATGAGTCATCTGAACTTCACAGCTCATTTATGACTGACGAGAAGTACATATTTCTTCGTTAAGAAAATCTTCGGACAATATGCCCTTAAGAGAAGAAAAAGGACTGACCAGCAGATTAGAGACAAATTCATTTTTCCACAGGCCATGGACACGACCATTCAGCAAGACGTTAAATTGATCAAAATTATCACCAGGTCGAATGTGCCTTGGTGGCAAAGTATATATTTTCCTCAGTGATGACTCTGACATAATTTGTAAAGCAATGAAAAAAAAAAACAACTGTTGACATTCTGATGTTACATATTTATGAAATTCTGGGTTCTCAAAATACTATGACAGAGAGACAGAGTTTTCTAGAAGGTGCATCTAATGTGTGCTGTCAGCTCCGCTCAATTTGTTGATTTCTAAAATTGATAGACACACAGTGAAATAAAATTTTGCCAATGTGATGAGCAGGGAGTATTTTTGCACATTTTTACTTACTGTTAAATTTTTGAAAACATTATTTTATATTAAAACAAACATACACTAAGTAGTGAAATATTTTTTAATCCTATGTAATTAAGGTAAAAGAGAGATTCCAAGAGTTCATATTTATTTCATGCTACTGTGTGCACTGGGCATTGAACCTCTGTTGGTAAATCTGCATTTATTGGAGTAGTGAATTAAAACTTTTCATAAGATCTAAAATTTTTCTTAAACATTAATATTGTAGTGGAAATTATTTGAAATCAGATCATTTCCAATGTGATGACTAGTTATAATACTGTCAAGGACAGCTTGCAATATGAAAAGATTCTGATTCAGAATACATGAACTCCAGTTACATGCCTGTTACTTACTGGTGATATGACCTTGGATGTACAATAGCTCTGCAATTTTAATGACTAATAGGGCTAATATTATATTGACTCAAGGGTTTACTAAGGTAAAAAAGCAACTTGGATTGTTGAATTGACTCTCAATGAATTGACTCTCTTATATTATGAGATGTTTCATTTTATCTCTGGTTCCCTTTGTCCCTAAGTCTACTTTCTCTAATAATAATACAGGCACTGCAGTTTTGTTTTTTTGTAATTATTTGGTGTATACATGATGCATCTTTTCCTATCCTTTTACTTTTTGTTTGTTTAAAAGAATGTCTATTACAGAATTATTAATTTCCTGAAGAAAAAAATTCTAAACTATTAACAGCTTTTATTTCAAGGTAGTGTGATCATGCCTTTTATTTTTTTTCTCGATGGGTTTTTTATATATTTGAATTTTTCAATGATAAAAATGTTACCAGACATAAGAATTACGTTTCTGATCTGGATGATCGACAGGACCCGCAATCTACAGCACTGGGATGACTAAACACAGACACAGCTGACTCTGGAACAGCATGAGTCCTCTTCCGCGTCAACTGTTTTCAACAGTAAATACTACATGATCCACCTTGCTTGAATCTGCGGACGCGGAACACAGATATGGAGGAACGCCAGATGCGGAGGGCTGAATACAAGCTATACTTAAATGTTCAGCTGCTCAGAGGCTTGGCACTCATAACAACCCCTGCCTGGTTCCTCAACTGTAACCTCACTTTTCACATAAAACTTCTTCCTCCAGAGTCAGAAGAAGGGTGTTGTCAAAGCCAACATTCATTTAAGAAGTGGCCGTTTTAAGTAAAAATAGGGCCATTACTCACACATAGTTGCTGCTATAACAAACAGATTTTTTAAAAAGTCACTTCCCATTTGAACTACCTGAAGCTATTTCTGCTGAAATTCTCCTTCAGCCATTCAGTTTAGTAATCCATACTAAACTGTCCCTTGGACAATTGTAAACATCAGCTCCCTGGAGTTTTAAATTTTTTTTTTTCATTGTGGTAATGAATACATACTATAAAATTTACCCTCTTAACCATTTTTATCTGTGCAGTTCAGTAGTGTCAACTGCATTCACACTGTTGTTGTAACAGAGCTCTACAGTTTTTTCATCTCACAAAACGGAAACTCTCTCCTCAGCAAGCTACTCCCCATGTCCACCTCCACCTAACACCTAACAACCACCATTCCATTTTCTGTTTCATAATTCTGACTACTCTTGATTCTTTTTACTTTTAACCTATCTGTATTTTTAAAGGGAGTTTCCTGTAGATAGCATGTAGTTGGGTCTTACTTTTATTTCCAATCGGACAATCTGTCTTTTAGATGAAGTGCTTAAACCATGTGCATTTCACACAATAATCAAGGTGTTGTGTTTAAATGCACTACCCTATTTGTTTTCTATTTCTCCTATCTGTTCTTTGTTCATTTTTCCTCTTTTCTTGCTCTCTTTTAAATACAGTTGAGTACCTTTTCAAATGTTTCCAATTCATCTCTACCATTGATTTATTAGCTACTATCTGGTTGTTTTCGTGTGTGTGTGTGTGTGTGTGTGTGTGTGTGTGTGTGTGTGTGTGTG
>NW_021703785.1:31163637-31279127 GCF_005190385.1 Monodon monoceros | reverse complement strand
TGTGTGTGTGTGTGTGTGTGTGTGTGTGTGTGTGTGTGTGTGTGTGTAGGGGGGTTGCTCTAGGATTTACAGCGTTACACCTTTAACTTAACACAGACTACCTTCAAATGATACCACAACTCTTCACACACACAACAGTATCCTTCCTTCCATCCGCCCATTTCTGTGCTACTGTTGTTACTCATTTTCCTTTAGTATATGTTATAATGTATTGTTATTATGTTCGCTTTGAGCAATTTTTCTTCCAAAATTTTTTTTAATCTTTATATTTGCCTAGGTATTTGCCATTTTGAGTGCTCTTCATTTCCTTGTGTTGATCCAAATTCCTACCTAGTGTCCTTTTACCGCTACCTAAGGAAGTCCTTTCTTCTGCCCTGAATGGTGTCTGGTAAGTAGTCTGATTTTTGTTCCACTGTATGGCAGGTATATTTCCTCCTTCTCCCCTGGCTGCTGTTAAGACTACTCTTCATTACCTGTTTTCAGCAATTTGATTACTATATGCTTTGGCGTGATTTCTTTTGCTTGGGGCTGAACTTGGATTTGTGGGTTTATAGTTTTCATCACGTTTGGATCATGTCCAGCCATTTCTTTGTTCAAATATTTTTTCTGGCCTCCCCTCCTCCTGCGAGTCCAATTGTACGTATATTAGACAACTTGGGATTGTTCCATAGGTCACTGAGACTCTGTTCAGTTTTTAAATTGTTTTTTTCTATATGATCAATTTTGATTAAATGCCACGACATTGTTACTTTTACATTATTGAAGGCTGGATCTGTCTTCCTTTGAGACTGCTGGATTTTGTTCTGGCACAACTAAGTAACCTGCAGATCAGTCTGATCCTTTCTGTCATGGAAAGGTCCAGACCAGACTATTATGGAACTAATTCAGCTCTATTACTAAGCTGTGGCCCTTCTGAGACCTCTACCAAATGCCCATGTATGAAGAGGTCTCTCCCATATGGTTTTTGTGAATTTTATGTGAAATCCAAGAATCATTCCACCCGTTGCCATCCTTGTTCTTTCCTTGCCTTCCTCCTCACATAGGCAGATCATTACTTAGCAAAACCCTTAAAGGGACCAGTTTGAAGATCCTCAGAGCCCTCTCTTTGTACAACCCCATCCTCTCTGTTATCGTTCTCTTTAAAAATTAATTGCTTTGACCCCTCCAAATTCCAAGCCCTGCCTGCCTAGCTCGGTGTGACTGTTAGACCCTCTCTGGGTCCGCCCTCCCTGTTTGCCTCCAGGCAGGAGGTTGAGGCAATAGTAGCATCACCCCCTTTCTCGTCCCACGTCCCAAGGATCACAGTCCTTAACTGCCTATTGTCCAATACGTGAAAAACATTTCATGTATTTTGTCTGGTTTTCTAGTGTTTATGGTGGGAGGTTGATACCCACAGCAGTTAATCCCTAACAGTCAGGAGCAGAAAGTCCTCCAAGGGCTACATAAGATATTTTTGTGAGGCACTTTATAGACTATGAATCAGTATATAAATATTAGTATAAGAAAACACACCTAGACATAGAGCAATATACACCTCAAGCTCCAGATTTTCCTTTCCTGATTCTACTACAAAGACTGGTACATGAAGGAGAACACGATCGTTCATAAGCTGAAATATTTTGGAAAGGTTAATTTCCCCCAAATCAAAATTACTCAGAGCATGAAATTTCTTTTAAAAAATGTTCCTTTTTACAAAGCACTGACCCTGTGCAAATGCAAATAATGCTTGGAAAGAACAGCATTTCACATTCTCCTCAGTTAATACGACTGCAGTTAGAACCGGTCATCTGTGGATACCAAGAGCTAACACTGCACAGAGGGTCAAGGGTGTCTGGATGGCAGGCGGAAGGGAATAAAGTTGAAGGAGAAAGTACATTGCTAATGGGAAAGAAAGGGGGCAGAATTATCAGCTTCATAGCTTTGCCCAGGGCAGGCCCCGAGGGAAAGGGTCTGGCTGCCTGCTATATTTCCCTTGGGTACTATCTGTAATTACTATCACAGCTCATTGATTTTCAATTCTTTCTATTAATACATTTACTGGCCATTCCGACATTATTAAAATCAGTCCAACTCCGCTTCTACAGAGGAGGACAGCTCTTCCCTAAAATATGAGTTTTGCAAGTGCAGATATTTTTTCCTGCTTTTAAAAAAAAGAACGGTCTTCTCGTATTAGCAATAACATAGCTTCTGCGTATGCTTTTCTTTGAAGCCAGGTAGTGACATGCAAAGACTGGACTACGGATCAAAAGATCTCAAGTAGTGGCTCATCAGCGAATATTAAGTGATAAGCAACATCGTATGTCTAAGATAATCCTACCGATTTACTAGCTATGCTGGCCCCTGTTCCCAAGGTAGAGGGGGTAATAATGAGGCACTGTGGAAGGCAAACGCAAGTGGCATTTTTATAATGCCTTCTCGTGCTCTTCTGATAGTCATTAAAGTAACACTGTCTTACTAAGCCTTGACACACTAATGTATATTAAATCTTCTATGTTAAGTTAAACATAGTGGTTTACTGAGGAAAAAGAAGTTAGACGTGTCGTGGAGTTTTTTTCTCTAAAGCCACTGAATTTTAATGTAACTGCCTGTCTCCAATCAGCACTGCATAGCACACATGTAGCTTCAGCTACAACACTTGCACCTGTTTCTCTTTGTTTACCAAACCTAAGGATTGGCGGCTTTTCCAAAATGGCACCTGTCTCGAAATCTCAATTCTGCCATTGACACTGGCTCCCACTTACAATAAAGAGCATCTGAATTGATCGCTCTTTGTTGAGCTCTGCCTAAACATCAGCTCCCTGCGCTGGGAGGATGAGGAATAACGAGAAACAAAAGGCATTAGCTCTGCTCTTAAGGACGTGACAATATAGTCGCCTTAACGGCACTACTTCTCCTTGATACAGAAATGTCTTCAACACCTTGCTATGAATGTCCTACTGAACGGTTTGCAAAAGCACTGCAAGCCTCCAGGGGAAAGAACCATTATTCTCTTTTGTCCTACCTCTAAAATTAGAGCGCTCAGAGATCTCTGGTCCGACCAGGGCTGATATTTTCTGCAAGGAAGCCATGGAACCATACCTATCCGCTGCCATTCCTGTCACCTCTCCAGATCCCGGGCTGTGGTAAAGCGACCTTAGGCTGTCTCCCACAGTGTAACACAGAGGGGTCTTTTATCACCCAATTACCAACTGCTCGGAACACTTAAAATGGGCAGAACATCCCATCTCCTTCTCTCTCTCAGCCACGCTACTGCCACCTCCCTGTGCCTACAAGCCCTCGGACCAGGACGGCACCTGCCTCTACAAGAGGAGAGAGAGGAGGAGAAACCAAGGGCTCCAACACCCTTGTGGTTGGAGGAGGGGCTCAGGTCCGCTCCATCCCTGTGGCAGACCCCTCAGGCCTTAGAACACGAAGAGCGAGGGTGACTGAGTGAGGAATGATTCTTTCCCGTCTCCCTCTGACACCTACGTATTTTTCATATTTTTATTGAGAGAGCTTTTTTAAACATTTTACTTTTAAGAATTTCAAACATATATAAGATTAGGCAGAAGAGTTAAACAAGCCCCCTTGCATCCATCATCCAGCTTCAGTAATGATGGAACCATGACCAATCTTACTGTATCTCTATCCCCATCCATTCCACCCTCCCCTTTTATTTTGCAGCAAATCCCAGACATCGAATTATTTCATCTGGAAATATGCCAACAAGTCTTTAAAGTATGCGAACTCAGACTCCTTTTTTAAAAATTATGGCCAAATAGCATTATCACACCAAGCGGTATCACTTCTGTGTTAAAATAATAACTGATTTCTGGCTTCATCATTCTGTTTTTTTTTGTTTTGTTTTGTTTTGTTTTGTTTGCGGTACACGGGCCTCTCACTGCTATGGCCTCTCCCGCTGCGGAGCACAGGCTCCGAACATGCAGGCTCAGCGGCCATGGCTCACGGGTCCAGCCGCTCCGCGGCATGTGGGATCTTCCCGGACCGGGGCACGAACCCGTGTCCCCTGCATCGGCAGGTGGACTCTCAACCACTGCGCCACCAGGGAAGCCCCACCATTCTATTTTTTTACATGATAAAATCTAAGCAGAATTTGCAACATTTCTCCAGATAGGCTTAAATAAAAATTAAAAACAAAGCTTAAGATTTAAGATTTACCTGAAGTCCTCTCTTAGGATTATAAATTAATGCAGATGTTGGAACCTCTACTAAGTACCTATGAGAACTGCAGCAACGGAAAGTGAAGCAATGGGGCCCTTTATAATCCTATTTTTCCTCAAAAGGAGAACATTTCTTGAGCACCCACCACATGCAGTCAGGCCCTTGTGAGGCTGGAGGGTTCGCTCCACTTCCCAGGTGAGGAGGAACAGGTGGACAGAGGCGGCTGAGGAAGCATCTTAACTCAGGTCTGTCTCACTTTAAAGTCTGTGCATTTCTACTTCCACACACAGGCAGTTTCATTGCAGTATCACTGGAAATGCCTTCTCTCACTCCATGCCTGTGACCAGAATCAAAGACCGTCAGGCTGAATTTGGAAGGTCTCGCCTCTAACATCCCCACTGCACAGATGAAGACACAGAGGCCTGGAGATGGGCAGTTCCTTCCCAATGCCGTTCCAGCTAGGGAGCTGCAGGGCCAGGAATAAAATCACGCTTTATGTCTTTGAAGTGGTGCCTGTTCTCTGCACACCGTCTTATCTCTGGGTTTACAAATTCTAGCATTCCTCTTCCTGCTTTAGTCCTGGGCTTAATAACACCTTAGAACATCCCAAGGCTGAGAGCACACTTGAGAAGCTCTTATAACAGCAGGACACAAGCACCAAAGGTCACAGACAAAGTCACTCCACCACTCCACGCTGTGCCCCTGAAGTATATCACAAGAGCACATGACCTTGCCATGGACCACGTAGCAGCATGAGCTGTATTACCAAGAAGGCTGAAGAAAACTTAAGTCACATTTCAGGAGACTGCAATAATGATCGACTTCAATACCACAAAACTAAGGGTTCCAAAGAGAAGTAAGGCACACAGAGACGGTCTGAATTAGCCACCCTTATCCATCCAGTTCACATGGCTACAAGATGAAGACTGCCACCAAAGGGAATCTATTATTTCCAATATTTCCGATTCTTATTTTTATGTTCACAACAACCCTATGAGGTAGACAGAGCAGGTTTATAAGTAGCTATTGACTAGTTTCATATTTTGCACCGTGCCAGTTACAGTGCCTGGACAAGTTTAATAGAGCACGTATTTTCTGAGCACTTACCATGTGCCAGGAACTACGAGAAAAACACAAGGAATAGTTCTTGCCCTCTGAGAGCTTAGAATCTGATTAAAGAGATGGGACCACGTACACACACGCCACAGAACTATTTAGAGGAAGAGGCAAGGCAGCCAGGACTTTTCAGAGAAGAGAAAGCAGAGTGGCCAACCTCGGCCTGTTCCACAGTCTTTCTTTAAGCTCTGAAATGTGCTCATCCAGTCCTGGATTCCTTGGAGAGGAGGGGGCACATGCAGAGACCAGCTGACAGCCGAAGACCTAAGGGACTATTTATGACAAGAAAGAGGGAAGGAGCAGACGCCTTCATGGTGCCCTGAGACAGGAGGTCCATGTAAAGTAGCAGATCTTTACAATACTTGCCTGTAGCCTGAAAGGCAGACTAAGTCTTTTTCCCCTCAACGCTGATGGAGGAGTCTCAGAACTAGGTTTCCACAGTGATTACAGAATCCCGCTAATGCACAAGCTTCAGGCTTTCCCATTCATTGTTGTGATGCACAGATACACTTCTATAACGTTTTGTTCACTGTAACTAAAGTCTCATCTTTTTCAAAAGCCCATAATCACACATGTGATGATTTTAATGTCACCAATATGTTCACATTTTCTTATGAAGAATCAAACTTCAAACGGCCTTTAATACTCAATGAGGAAAGAGTTCTATAAGACGGAAATCAAGAAATCTTCAGAATTTTAGCACTCCTTATCTAAAAGTAGTTCTGAGATTCTGAAATTACACAGTATTATCACCCATCCCATCACCCCCAATAAAAAACTCCAGTAAAGGGACCAAAAATAAAGTTCACTAAAATTCAAGATTTCAGCTGTTTAAAGAAGAGTTGATTTAAAGCATTACAAATGACTAAGTACAAATTAATTGTATTCTATAGATAGTTAAATCATAATACATTTCATTCAACACTGTGGTCTGCTTCTCTTAAAGCTTTGCTGTAAAAGAGAACAAAAGTTTGCGTGTCATATACTTAAGAAAAGTATATACGAGACTAAGGAAAAGAAGAAATGAAGCTTCTATTCCCCTTCAACACACACATTCTAAATTAGGGTTAAAGTACCAACATCATCTCCATTCACAAAGAAGAAAATGGATTTTAATGAACAGGCATTAAGTAAAACCTAGAACCTACAATTTTTCCTGTCCCTATTTGAGGACAGAAAAATACTTTCCATAAATAATGTGACATGAGTTTCTTATTCACACTGTAAAACCCCTGGGAATATTGGCTTTTGTTTTTTGTATACTTAAACCTTTCATGCAAACCTTACCTTAAAACTGAAAAATAATAGTAAAGGAGAGAGAAGTACCTAGATGTTCTTACAGATTCCCAGGACTGGTGACAACAATGCACTATTCCTGGCTTTGCCTAAGAGCCCAGGTAACATATTCTGACTGGTTTTCTGTACTTTTTTGCCTCCCTCCAACATGTATGACTTGAACAGATTTACTGTTATTTAAGTTGAAGAACATACTGTGAAATAAAAGCGACATTGTGAAATATACCGTTTTCACTTTTCCATCAGGCTGCCTTCTCCAAATAAGATGTTACAGTCTGTATGTTTTGTTAAACTTAAACACGGGGTATGTAGGAATTTATTTTATTAAACTGATGCTAATGCATTTAGATTAAGAAAACAGAATTCCTAAGAAATAAAAAACATCCTTCTGTGGTTTGGTTAAAAAAACAAAGGTAAAGAACTACTTAGTTTGGAGGATATAGAGTTTAACTTGATGAGTGTCAGCCTAGAAAATCCAGGTGAACACATGATTTTTTTTCTGAAGGTTTGTCTACAATGAACAAGCAATTATTCATAACCAACACATAGTCTTTTCTTTCATGATGCTCTACTGCCTAAGTTTGGGGTTGAATCTCTGTGACTCACTCATTATGTCACGCAGACTGTGGGGTTATGTTCTCGGCGGACATACTCCACAATGTGCATTTCAGAGCTACCACAGTCTACGCTGAACATAAAGATGAAATGATATGCTCTACGTGATGGGGGTCTGTTTCAGACACTGACTTACACGGAAGAGAAATATATCATGAGATGCCATACACCCTGCCACATAGTGCTCAGGAATGGGGACGCTACTGGAGAACCCTCTAAATGCAACCATCGAGATCCCTGTCCTCGAGTGTCCTCATTACAAAATAATTTTGATACATCAGTATCCTAACCTCTTGAATGGGGTCCCAGAAGAACTCATGCGTACTGATTGTTGTAAGAGTGAGAGTTTATTAACACTTAAATTTGATTGCTCAATTACAAAACACTGCTAATGTTTTGTTTTGGTTGTTTTGAATAAGGGATACACAGATAAGATTAAGATTAAATATGTATTTAATTGATGTCCTTTTTGCGGTCACGTGTACTTGCCTCTGTGATGTTGTTTTAGTAAGACAGGTAGGCAGTGCTTTCTCCCTTAAATACAAAAGGTGGTCAGCCAATGCTGCAAGGAATCACATCGCGGTGATTATGATTTTTACTAGTGAAGCTATAGATGTTAACAATTATAAAATCACCCACATCGTTTTAAAAAATCTAGCTGTGTTCTTAAGTCCTTACACTTTCAGTAGCCATAAACTGTCAATTTGGCTACGTTATTGCTCAATAAGCTTTCTTTTGCTTTTAAGTGCTTTTCAAACTCACTATCAACTATAGAAAAGGGTAAAAACAAATGTCAAAAGAGAAATCCATCCAAAAACAGTAACATTCCCATAACTGTACTCTGTAATTTCCTAACTTAGCAAGAACCAAACTATCTTGGCATTGAGGTTAGAGCCCCATCTTATTTTTTTAATACTTCCTCTGCGAGTTGGATTTGAATTAGTTTTCCAAAACATTCACCAATTTAAATAAAGCCGTACGGTCACTATGCCTTCCTAAATTCAAGACCTTATCTTTCCTAAGTTAGTAATATTTGAGGTTGCAAATGGGTGAGACTCAACCATGGTCTCAGATGATTTTTACTCAAGAGAGAAAAGCTGAAGCAAGTGAAAAATCAGAAGTGTTCTGCAAACCTTAGAACACTCTGGAGGTAAACACTGCCACTCTCTTAAAGAGAAGGGGGTGGGGCATCGTCGGAAACTTCTGCTTACCCCTTGTTCAGATTCCAAAAGCTCTGTTTTGACTCTGACTGCCGGCATCCCATCAAGCATTAACATTCTGTTCTCAAGGGTGTTGATATTCTGAGAATAAAAAAGAGAGAGAGGGAAATTCAGCTATAAAGCGTTCAGAAGAGGACAGCTAGTAGAGTCTGCCTTCATTGTAGTACATTTAGTACTGCTAACCTAATTTTTTAACAATATAGTATAATTAAAGGAGAACATCAGCATAGCCAATTATCCCCCCATGCTGAACTTTCATTTGAAATAATGACCAAGAACTTGAATTAATCAGTCTGATTCTATGACCCCTGGGTTGGAGGTCAGACGGTAATAAACTGGAGTAAGGCAATCTTACGTTAATTTATACGGGGCCGGAATAACTCATCACACTTGCAATCGTGGAAGGAAATACCAGGCAAGTTTCTTTCTTCCTTAGCTCTGGAGGTTGTACTGTATACAGAAATCCATAAAGGAAAAGACAGATCAAAATAATTTATATACTCTCATACTACTGTCAAAGTGGAAATAACTTTAAATACAAGATACTATAATGCTGGAGAGTGAATTCCGGTATCATGGTATATCTGATCAAATGAAAATTTCTACCTTTCAACGGCAAACATCTGCTTTAAAAACAACTAACATAAATCTTGGATTAAGAGTGAATTCTTAAGCTGAAGTCATAATCAAAGAATAAACGACAATTTGGTTTCTGTTCCGGTATATGTTTGCCTCCATTTAACACCTCTTGAAGGGAAAACCTTACTTCTATTGTGGTGCAATAGAATTTCAAACATCTATAAAAAGATTAAATCAGGGTTATTTTTTGACTAATTTCCACAGCTTCGGGGATTTTCTGAAGTCAGCAACCTAGGAAGGGAGTCAGAAAGCCACACATCAGTGCTTGCTGCAGGCCAAAATCAGGCTCCTGCTTTAAAATATGTTGAGAATGCCAACTTTACCCTCAAACACTGACTAAACCAAGAAATTAAAATGACTAAGTTTGACTGAGTTTTTAGACTAGTGTCTTTGCTGTTACAGAATGTAACCACATGACACTAAGGTGGTCTTATTAAAAGAAAAGAGACATTTCTAAATGTTTTGCCTACATGGTGACAAAGGTTAAATATCACTTCTAAACCTTCAGGTTTTCGCCATTCATGGAGTTGCTTTTCTCCCCAACAGACAGTTAAGTAAAAACAACTCTCACTTCAACACATCATAAATTAAACGTTTTTATTACCAAATAATACCAACAGAGTGCAGTATAGTGAAGCTCTAATTATTTCTCCCATTTCTTGACTCTCCTTTTTGTTTAAGAAAAATACTCTGAGAAATAAAATGTATGGGGCTTCTTATCACAAATATTTGCTCAGAGAAATCAACGGCAAGAAGAAAAAGCAAATTTACTCTAGAGCTAACTAATGAGCATTTAGAAATCCCGTGCTACCTAGTCTGTTAGGTAATAAAAAGAAGAAAAATTACTGTCATGTTCCTCTCTTAGAAATGTACAATATTATTAAAGCTGGCAGGATACATCATTGCTTTTACATGTTTGCTTTTGACTTGTCCATATTTTGGGGGGATTTTTGCATCCTAATAGCTTAGAACAGAAGGAACCATGGCATTACTGGTGAGCTCAGTGCATTTGTTCCAAGCTTAAAATCCTTTCACGGAGGCTGGTGGGTTGTTTACATGTCAGGCATGGACCTCAAATCCCAATGTGTCACTTGCTTCCATGCTTGGAAGCAGCCAGCTTGGTCTGCTACCTCCCAACCTCAGGAAAGCCTTCCTGCTGCCAGCAGCCCTCAACTGCCGGGCCTTTCACAGCAGCATGGAATCCACCCTAACAAAGCCTCCCGTAGGCTGTTTGGTTGGTAGACAATGAAGGATGAGTTGATACTGCTTCCTACCCCGGAGGAGGTCTTGCCCAGATGGAAAGGGAAGAAGATGCCTTGCAAAGGAGGGGAAAAGACAAAGAGCGATTCTGGAAAGGCAGGTTTAATGAACTGTTAGAATCTGATTAGAGGCTAATGTCCCTTTTAGTGCTTTGTACCAATTTACAGCTGATAGACTTCAGCCGTTTTCCTCGCTGGCTGTGATCAACCCATTCATTTAAAAAAAAAAAAGCAAGCTAACCAGAGTCTTTGAAGTTAAAAACGGATAAATCATAAAAAGCTGACTGGGTTCACATGCAATTTAGTACATTTAAATATCACAGTTTCCATCATAATTTTTGTTGTTGTTGTACTGGGATAGTTCTAGATCGTTAAAGCCAGGGTTACACTTCAGTTTCATGTAAAAGTGAAATAATTAAACACGTTTTCAAGCATTTTTTTAAGAAATGAAGTTTGCCCGGCAAATATTTCTCTTTCCCTGATTTTTCCAGGATCAGCGTAGCACACCCATCATAGACACCATAAATAACAACGTTCACAGCTAAGGAACCCAATCCTTAATTATTAAACTCTTGCAACTAGTGCAGATTCCATCAGTACATATGCCTGAAAGTTATACTGTATATACATGAGGCATATTAATCTCTGCATTCCTGATTCTGACCTTGTTTAGCCTAAAGAGAAGGGCCGAGCATCACACCATATTCCAGACCATCCAAGAAGGTGTGTGGTTTTTACGGAGCCCATGGTAATTATACAGCATTGAGGACATAGTCCTTGGAACAAAATATCGATAGATTTATCTCTCTACGCTAAAAATCAGATACATACAATCTCAGCTGACTTCAGACTTTAAATATGTAATAAACTCTAATAATCTGAAATTGCTGTCAAACATATCTTGTCGTGATCTTGATCAAAACGCATTTGCTGGGGAATCCAATAGCTCAACTGATTCCCAAGAGGTAAATAAGATTAGTCATCAATTTTAGTAACATGGTACTCTCTATGTTGTAACAAATATTTTGATATTATACAACCCTATATAATTTATGTATATGTGTTTATATTCATGTACACGTATCTATACTCCTATGTTACTTATTCCATATGAGTAAACTGTATCAATTACAGCCAAATTGATCATCAGATTTATTAGCTGGCTGTCGATCAATTACACGTGCGCTGGATGAGAACGGTACTCTGGATACTCCTATTTCCCAAATAAGATTTGGCAACACAGCAGTCCAGCTGATAGTAGCTCTCCCAGTCGAAAGCAGTATAAACACAACTGTCAAGAGACCTTCAAGATGGCAGAAGAGTAAGACGCGGAGATCACCTTCCTCCCCACAAATACATCAGAAATACATCTACATGTAAACACAACTGTCATCAATCCTAGCATCTCACAATATTTTGAATGGAACCTGCAGGAAGGAAAAGGACTGATGCTCAATAATCCTCTCTCATGAAATCATAGAACAGGGGGGACCTTCCAGGGCAACTACTACAATCCGCCCTCCTACTCCCAGAATGCAGGTCTCTTTCCTCTCCCTCTTCCAGACTGTGCGTCATCCACTTTGCACAGGTGGGGTAATAAAGAGCCAGCCAGTCAACATTCAACAGACCAAAGTTTTCAACAAAGCTTCCCTTCATAAGCCAAAAACATCTACTGGGATTTGTTCCGATTTCTCAAGATACAGGACATATTCACTTAAACATATTTCCATCTTGAATCTCCATGTTTGGCTACAGGTAATGAAAAATATGAATTGCCCTCACCCCTACCCGTGTTATGTTCAACAGTGATCAAAGGGACATATGAGAAGCAATTCAGGATTCACTGCATCAAGTTGATTAAGGCATGTTCGGAAAAGATTCTTAACGGGTTATAATGCAGGCATACCAACTGGTTAAAAGTATCATCCTCTGAGTACTTTTTCCTACAGAAAAAGCAGCAGCATCAGATTATAAGGAAATTCGCCTTTTGCTTGAAAACCACTTCATAGAGAAGTCAATCTCTCCCCTTTCTTGACTCACTTCTACCATAACGACAATAAAAACCAACAAAAATAACAATTGTTTTCCAAGCCTGTATGCCAGTTCAACCAATAGGTCCTTTCTTCAGAGAAAACGTAAGTGTTTTATACTACCCCCAAATTTGTGCTGAAATGCAAAAGAATGAGTGAATCCCTGCTCTTCATAAGGATCGACACACCTAAGAGATTAGAATTATGCCCAGACAACAGTTTCCATTATCTATTGTTATGCAACAATAGGTAGCATAACACAACTACCATTTTATTATTATCTTGCTAACAAACGTAATAACAGCACCTACTATTTGCATATTTACTATGGACTAGACCCTGTGCTAAGAGACGTGTACTCATTCAGTCCTTACAGCAACCCAAGAGGTCAAGGCTTTATTATCCGAAGATGAGGCATCTGAGACACAAGGAGGTTAAACTGTCCAAGGTCACACGATTAGTAAGTGGTGCAGCTCGATTCCAAACCAAAGGAGCCTGAGCCCAACCAAGCTAAGCTCCCAACCACTACACCCCTCTCTCCCTTCCCCTCCCTCTCCTTCTCTCTCCATCTTCCTCTGTGCGCTCCCTAAATCGACGTGGAAAAAAAACATGAGCACCTTACTGAAGGCCCCAACAGAGGAGCTCTGGAATCTCAGTCGATGGCTCCTCTCAGGGCTGAACTGATTTAGTCACCGAAAGGAATGCGCAACTTCTGGTCACGGGTGAGTATCAACAGTTTGGGGAATAACAATAAGAGATCAAATAAGCCCCTGGTTCACTTTTTTTTTTTCTTTAAATCAATCTTTCAACATATTTCCTTAGCTTGATAAGATTATACATTCCTATCCTAGAAACATCTCGTAATTAATTTAGCAGCAAGTCAGTCCCATCCTGAGTTGAACATCCAGAAAAATCTATGGTAACCTCACCTGCTACCCAGTGTTTTGAAAATATTCATATCCTAGACGGCTCATTCGATATTTTCACAATAGCGTCAAGTACTTGGATTATACACGAACTTCATCTTCGACCTTTTATACTCAAAAGAGATACATTCGGGCCTCACATTCAATTTATAAGTGCTTAGATTAAGTGTAAAATTATATTTTTCTAAACTCACATACCCTCACACTGGTAAGTCAATTTTGTAGAGGGCATATGTGTAATTAAAGTACCTCTGATGGTACAAAAGAAACATCAGTTGAAATGCTGACTTTGCCATTCTGGCCGAGGCTTTCATCTTCCCTTGCTTTGCAGCACGGGAGAGTGGATATCACACTGATGATCATATTTTACTGGGAGAACTAGAATCCAAACTATAGACCTACTGGGACTTGCAACTTAAATCCCCTTCAGTGGTTTCAATGATCCATAGACACATTATTCTGAATATCTGTCATCAGTCTCAAAAACAAAACCCTTCCATGATCACCTCACATTGAAACATGGAACTGTGTCTTTCATAAGAATTGGTAAAAACTGCACATGCAATGCAGCAACTTATATTTTCCTGATAGCAAGAATCATTGTTTTCGGGCTTCCCTGGTGGTGCAGTGGTTGAGAGTCCGCCTGCCGATGCAGGGGACACGGGTTCGTGCCCCGGTCTGGGAAGATCCCACATGCCGCGGAGCGGCTGGGCCCGTGAGCCATGGCTGCTGACCCTGCGCATCCGGAGCCTGTGCTCCGCAACGGGAAAGGCCACAACAGTGAGAGCCCCGCGTACCGCAAAAAAAAAAAAAAAAGAGTCATTGCTTTCTATGTTGGTAAAATGCTAAATTACCACAACAATGGATCGTTTACACTAATAGTTTTAGAAATGTCAACTGAGCTTCTAAATAAGTCTTCCATCCCAGCATTAATACAGATTGTAATAAAAATTATTTTGTCATTCATATTCTGAAGAGCTGCACACACTTGGGGGTCATGAGTGGGCCAAATTTCTCCTTAAACACGCAGTGACGGGTCTCTGCTATGGCAGTCATCTCATTCTATCCGTGACACATTCATGAACCATGAGGCACTACAGGAGATAACGGGCAGAGCCAGGACTGGAGAACAGAAACCAGGTCAAAAAATCAGGCAATTATCATGGCAAGAGACGTGCCAACTGACCACCAACCAAACCCTAGAGAGGGAGCACAAAACTTCAGCTCAGCTGCGCAGATATTAACATCCCAGGGAGAGATCAAATGTGTAGGAACCCGTATCAGGATAGGCTAACAAGTGGTCTGCATGTCAGGTAAAGTATAAGGGAATTATTCAGTCATAAAAATGAAGGAAGTCTTGCCATCTGCAACAACAATGGATGGACCCTGAGGGCATTATGCTAAATGAAATAAGTCAGACAAAGAAAGACAAATACCACATCTCGCTTAGACGTAAGATCTTAAATGCACACACACACACACACACAAAATACCAAAAAAAAAAAAAAGAGAGAGAGAGAGAAAGAGCTCATAGATACAGAGAATAGATTGGTGATTGCCACAGGGGTGTGTGTGTGTAGTGAGTGAAGGCGGTCAAAAGGTACAGATTTCCATTTATGAAATAAATAAGTCATGGGGATGTAATGTACAGCATGGTGACTCTATTAACAGTATATGTCAATTATAGCTCCCACCTCCCCCCCAGAAAAGAGGATGAGAAAGAAAAGAGAGAAGTGAGTTCAGTCCTGGAAAAGGAAGCCAGAAACAAGATTCTCTGAAGGGAGCAGGGCTAGCTGAAACTAATTCTGAGTGCCTAGCCCCAGGAGAAGCCAGAACTGGGTAACAGATGCAGACAAGAATCAGAGAGCTAGCCATGTGCCCAAGCCCAGGCACACACATGGGCACAAAAACCAGGCACCATGAGGCTGGGCAGAAAGGCTGATGCAGTACACAGGACCCACACATGGACAATTACACTTGCAATACAACCACAATATGACCACAGGGTCTCAAAATTTTAAAAATAATTATACAACAATTATAATAGCAATATATATATAACCATATTCGAACAATGATAATAACAGTAACTACTATTTACTAAACACTTACGTACCAAGTGTTGTTTCATGGGCTTTACATTTGTTATATCACTCGTTCATTCAAAAAATACCTACTGAGAACCAGGCACTGTCTCGCTATTTAGGAAACATCAGTGAACAAAATGGGGAAACTTACAGAGTTTCATTCTTTTCTTTTTTACTATGTCCATTTCAGACAAGAAAGTTCAGGTTCAGAGAGATTAAGTAATCTGCCCAAGGTTATGAAAATGATCGGCAGTCTAACTCTGGGGCTAATACCTATTTTCCATTGCTACCTGGGATAGAGATTCTCAACTGCTCGGTACTCTGACATTGGCTGCAAAGTTTGGATGGGCCCAGAAGTGTCCAAGCCACTCTGGCTAGTGTACTTCAAGCTCCTGTGATATCAAAAGGCTGGGAACCAGGGCTGAAGTGGGAGCAGCAAGGCAAGGGCAGGCTGATCACAGACACACTGAAGGGAGATGGTGTTAAGGTCATTATGGAGTCTTTACCCTGTCCTATAGTGGGTACCTCTAACTATTTACCCAATGTGCCTCTAACCAGTTACCCAACCCTGTTTTCCACCCTTCTGCTCAGGGTACATCTCAACCATGTGAAAAATGCTCTCTCCTCCAGGCCTCTGTATATTCGATTCCACCCTTGTATTCATCACTACCTGACAAATTCTCTATCTGTTATTACACTAGAATGTAAGTTCCAGGAGGGCCATGACATTGCCTTTTTGTTCATAAGTCCCTATCCCCAAACTTATAACTGTGTCTAACACACACTATGTGCTCAGTAGATGTTTGTTGGGCTGATGAAAGAATAAATGTAAATAAATCTAAAATCAGTTCATTCCCTGGGTTCACCTGACCCAGGTGATATAACTGATTGTTGAGAAACAGATGGCAAGAAGAGCATAAGCAAAATCGTAGGGCAATGAAATTCTCCATGTTTGTGAACAATAATAAAGGATTTCCTGTGGCTGGAACACAGGATTTATTGGAGGAGAAACTGGAGATGAGACCATATAAGTAACTTGGTGTTAGGGGGCAAAAGGTCTTATATGTTATGGTAATTCATTTATTCATGCAAAAATGTTTCTTTAATGCCTGCAATGGGCTAGTAGCTAGGGGCCCAAGTGAATAAGAGAGAAAGATTCCCTATCCCAAGAAAACTTGAGGTAAATGGGAAAGAAATGTGTTTGGGTATCACACAGCAGGTGATGGGGCATCATGAAGCAAAAGCATAATGTGTTTAAGCTTTGTGTTTAAAAAGCTAGCACCGGACTTGCTTTGGAAGATGGCTTATAAACAGATAGAATTTGATGCAGAGGTAAGAGCCACCAGTTCACAGGCTACTGCAACAACTCAGGGGAGAGCTGGGGAGAGCCTGACCCAAAACAGTGGCAGTGGGAATAAAGAGGAGGAAAATTATTTGAGAGAGAGTACACAGGAAGAATAAACAGCTATTTTTTTTTTTTCCGGTACACGGGCCTCTCACTGTCGTGGCCTCTCCCGTTGCGGAGCACAGGCTGCGGACGCGCAGGCTCAGCGGCCATGGCTCACGGGCCCAGCCGCTCCGCAGCATGTGGGATCCTCCCGGACCGGGGCACGAACCCGTGTCCCCTGCATCGGCAGGCGGACTCTCAACCACTGCGCCACCAGGGAAGCCCATGAACAGCTTTTGATGACTGACAAGAAGGAGGAAGTGTGGGGTAAGAGCTGAGAGGATTGTCAAGGATGGCACTGATTTTCTACATTGTACATGAAGCTTGAGGCAGGAAGCCCAGCAGGAAAAGCCAAACGTGTCATATATTCCTCCAATATCCTGTAAAGGACCTATTGCACTCTGGGATACATGAATATTTCGGTATATTGTTTAATTTCAATACATTTTTGCTTACTCAGGATCTGTTATGCATTGAAGAAAATTTCTCTCAAGCTGAGTACATTCGAATATTATAACAGATACTAATAGAGTCAAATTTATTCAAACTTGGAAACACAGGTTTGGTTGAAATAAGGAAAAAACTATAAATAAAGAAGTCATCTTCTTAGCTGCATTTTCAAGACAAGAATTAACTCTGTCTTCACTATCATTTTTCCCAGGATTTATCATTTTACAGACTTCCATGGTTATCAAAACTTAAAACAAAATAAATATTTGCCAAAGTACGAGTTTAAGAGTACTGTACATTAACATATTCATCGCTGTTTCCCTTTATGAAAAGTCATTTGGATAGTAATGAAAAAAATATGCAGAACACTGAATGGAATATGTAATGAAATAAGTAACATCACCGGTCCTCTGTGCCTGGAGACAATGAAGATTACTATCAAAAATAAAGTCATTTATTTTCTGTAGGAAACAAAGGAAATGACTATTGACCTATATTTCCACCTTTCCTGACCTACAATGATGTGAAGTGGCTCCTTATCACACCCAAAATGGATTATCTTATTAGAACACGAGCTGTTGAACATCTGTCTCCTGTACAGCCTGAAGAAATAGCACTGAAGAGTTGGGAATACGCAAAAAAATTTTGAGGAGAAATAAAAATCCAAGTTAACTTTTTTTTTAGTTAGAACTATTCTAATGAAAACAAAAAGAAAAGATCAACCTCATGGGTCTCCTCAGTGGCCAGAAAAATATGAAGACTGGTAAACTAGGTCTTATATTCAATGCCTTCGTATTTTATACATATTATTTAGCTAAGATTTTGTAACAAATATAAAATATCACATTCCTTGAAAACCCTAGGCATTATACTGGTTTTTAATGTATGTTTTGAAAAAGTAAAGCTAGAACAAATGACCTTTACAGTTTATTTCATCTAAGAAGGATTGTCAAAGCATGTAAAAGCGCTAGGTAGTGTTCGTCCTGTTATTAAAAGGTGTAACAAAAGTGCTTTAAAAAGACTATATCAGAAATACAAAGGTGCAATTGTTTGCACTGCCTGGACAATCATGTAAGACACATCACTGGAATGGCCTTTCCCCTCTCTTTTTTCCTCAACACTCTGGGTCCTGGGACTGCAGTGGAGAAAGACATTAGTAGTTGGCTGCCAAATGGCCAAATGCATTGGCTCAACCCAAAATGTAATCTGTCAGCTTCCAAGTATACCCACCTCTAGCTGTGATCTCTCCAGATTCCCCAAATGATGTCTTTAGTTGTAATAATTAAATTTTACGTATAATCCAAATCCTGTACTAATTTGACATTTTTATTGGCAATGCTACTTATTACACATCTACTTTCATTTTATCCAATACCATCTCCAAGAATTCTGACTACTTTATCTTTTACCTTTTTAAAAGCATTCTATCTTCCAAGTCTATGCTTTTTTTCTGTACACTTTCATGACTATATAGAAGTGTAAGTTAGAATAGAATATTGCCCAGAACATGGGTCCATAACATGGGTTATGACCTTCTCACGGTTTCAGTTTTCTTATCTGTAAAATGCAGATAACATTCTATCTCACAGAATTATTTTACGGATTTGATGAGTTCATGCACATAAGATACTTTAGCACAAAGTATTTTATATTAATTGTTAATGTTAAGTAATTTTAATTAATAGTAGTAATGGTTATACTATTTCAGCCATTCTACTAAACTTACTTTTAAGAATGGATGTCCTAATCTGATTTTTGACTCTTTGCAGAACCCTCTTGGTTTTATGTGTGAGATTTCTCTATGTGAACTATTATAGAACTAGGATGGAAATGGTAGATTTGATAAAAATACTAATGAAAGGAATTGATAGAAGACTGATCTACACAATTAACATATATTTCTCATGATGCATGGCAACAGTGAACTATTTTATCTGTTTAAAACTGTGAGGATGAACACCAATAACAGAGACCCAGCTCACCTCTCCATGGACATCTCTAGGACAGTTAATATTCTCCGACTGCCGGGCACAGCCGTGAAGTGTCTGATAGCCCTTCCTAGCAATCAAATGTTATTTGATGCAGTGCTCAAAGCCTTTTCTATGGTTCCCCTTCACATGATTACCCACAAATACACTGTTTTAAAGAAAGATATTCACTACCACAACATATTCTCTGTAGGAGAAGATACCTACAGAGTGCCCTGTTATTTGAGCTGTAGAAAACTTGCAAAATTATTTGAGGAAACCAGAAAAACTACATAGAAGGTAAAATAAATCCAAGGGGCTAAAAGTTTAAAATCTGTCTGTATTCAGGGCAATACAATGCCAGTGATATTAACACCGCCATGCCATTACCCATGCTGTTGTCACCCTGAATGACTTTCCCCCATCTCTGCACCTCCCTCATTTTATCAACCATCTTTATGCCTTCTTAGAACTTCTATAAGGGGTGTGTGTGTAGAAAAATTAAATCTAGGGATATTTTTTTCCATAAGCAGTAGTTCTAAAATGCGACGCAATGCAATTCAGAAAGGAAAATTTATTCAACAGAAATCTGAAGCACACTTTTTATTAAGGAATTAAATAACTACACGGCATTTACTTAGGCTTTGTTACTTCCTCCAGCCTCTTAATAAACCTGCCCCATAAAACCAGAAACAGTATAATTTTCAACCTGTATAACTTACTGTATCCAGGAAGTTTCTATTACCTTTTTCTGCTACTTCACAGTCAATATGTCTAAATTAAATTCTGCTCATAGAGAGAGGAAATAGGTTCTGTTAAGGAAGTCCATTGTCATAACTCCAGTATTCTTTTAGACCAGGGCTTTTCAACATCTGTACTACGACATTTAGACCAGATAGCTGTTTGTTCTGGGGGCTTGTCCTGTACGTTGTAGTACGTTCAGCAGCATCCCTGCCTTCTACAACTAGATCCCAGGAACATTCCTTCACCCCCACAGTTGTGGCAATCCAAAATGCCATCAGGGGCTTCCCTGGTGGTCCAGCGGTAAGACTCCGTGCTTCCAATGCAGGGGACATGGGTTTGATCCCTGGTTAGGAAAGTAAGATCCTACATGCTGCGGGGTATGGCAAAGAAAAAAAAAACCGTGAGAAATGGCCAAATGTCAAGGGAGAGGGGCAGAGGAAGGAGAAGCAAAGGAGGGTGCCCCACCTAAGAAGCACTTTTCTAATGAGTTCATTAGAAAAGAATCTTAATTTTCTGTTGAATTATATTGCCCAAGAGTATAGATACAACCTGAATATTAAAAGAAAATAATATCTGATTATAAAGAATATTTACAGTTTACCTTAAAATACACCTAACTGGGAAATGAGAAACATTTAACAAGATGGCTTTACTATTTTGTTCAAATTTCTTCTCCTCTTTCTGCATATCCAAATTTTCCCGCTAAACAAGGGCAAAAATACCAGAAAGGAGCTGCAAGAATTTGCTCATTAGTTCAATCTACGGCAACTGAAAGAAACCTATAGGGATTTCAATATTAATATAACAACTCAAGGAAGATCTCTCACCTCATTCCTAGACATGGCCAGTGAGTATCTACCAAATTAGCCTAGAAAACCCCAAAAGTAAGAAACTGTAATCACCTAAATGAATATGCTGACTATGAACTGAAATATAAACCTGTCTATATTTTCTCAATTGTGTTAGTAATGTTACCTTTTAAGTAACAATTCAATATACCCTTGTGGTAATACAGGAGTTAGTTCCATCTAGTTGTACCGGACCAAACAAATTTAAGTCACGACCAAGGTTATGTAAATTCAACTGCCACAATGTCCCTGCTAAAGAAGAAGAGGAAGGGTGTCTTCTCCTGAAAAATGAAAATTTTTGAGGGCTAGTAGGTTCTTAGAGCATCTCACTGCTGATTCAGAGTCACAGGAATAAAAGAAGGACTTCTTTTTAGAAGGTGGGAGAACATGCTGGAAAGCAAACCACAAATTCATTTCCATTAGGATACACACAGTCTACACCTATAATGCCTGGGTAGCCACTAGCTATATGCAGCTATGGAGCAGCTGAAATGTGACTAGTCCAAATTAAGAGGTGCTTTATATATAAGATACACACTGGATGTGGAAAACTTCGTGTGCAAAAGAGAATGTAGAACATCTCATTAACTTAATTGATTACATGTTGAAATGATATTTTGGTTACACTGGGATAAATAAAATGTATTATTAAAGTTATTTTTAAAATTTTTAATGTGTCTAGTAGAAAATTCAGAACTACACATATGGATTTCATTCCATGCCTACTGGACAAAGTCGTTCTATGCCATCACTTCAATAGACCTCAACCTCTACTGGGATCATGGTCTTCCCTCCAGCTTCTACCCAATCCTTTTGGGAACTGGGGTAGGGGCAGGGTGGGTAGAGAAGTGAGAAGTTTTGAATGTCACAGAATTGGAGGAGTGTCACTGGCCTTTAATGCCCAGGGATGCTAAAATTCCTCAGTGCAGAAGTCATCCCCGTAAAATGAAGAATTCACCTACCTACAGTTGTGTCTCCATTGAAAAAGGGGCAGGTGATATAATCGGCCAGCCAAATGGCAGCAGCTACTTGCTGGAACCCAACTTTGTATTTTCAGCTCTGACTTCTTTTACTTAAGACTATATTCCAACTGACTGGTCAACATCTCCAATTGGACATTCCTTGAGTAGGCCATGATTTACAAATCCAAACCAAATACAGTGTCTCTGATCTCCATACAGCCCTTCCCAAAAAAAGGAAGGAAGGAAAGGAGGGAAGGAGGGAGGGAGGGAAGGAACAGGAAAATCTTACTCTGCTTAATGAACTGTCCCTCAAGGAATGACTTCATAATCAACCCTGCTTCTCAGGCTAGAAACCCTTCATGAACCATGCTACCAGAATCCTTAGCCATCACAGCCAGCCTTTACTCTCAGTTCCCATTACTCTTTGTCCAATAAGTGACAGTCTTGCTACACCCTTCTTCTACTCTGTTGCCAGAGACATCTTGAGACAGAGAGGAAATATTCCCCTAACTAGGTCTAAGGCTTAAGTAACTTAAACTTAGCCAGATCAGAGGGAAAATTTCCCTGATATTTGATGGTAGATAAAATTTAAGGTCACAAGTAAGCCTTAGAAAATTTGACTTCATTTTAAGCAAAAAGGGTGAAATAAGGGAAAAATAATAAATTAAGTATATTAGTACATAAGAGTTAAAAGTGACTTAAAATAAGTATTATATATGATTACATATGGTTACATATTCTATATGTGTCTATATATAACACATGTATATGATTATGTACTAAATGTATAATATATATAATAAATTTACATAATATATAATTAGCATGTATGGTTATTTGGACTAAAAATAAAGAGATTTATTTTAGGCACAGTATTTTTCAACACAATATCAGATAAATGCTATCTTTAAAAACAAAAATATCTCTGCTAGATTTTAAAAGGACAAAAAAAAATGGTAAAGTTTATCTTGCTCATAACTACATGGTTTATTCCTAAAGATCGGACCATGATGACCCATAACCACATTTTGAATGCATAAAATTACTGGAACAACAGCCTCAGATACTGCAAAATGTAGGTTTTTCTTTTAACATTAACTTGAAAGCCTACTAAACTGAAAAAAGCTGGAGATACACAAATGGAAGAGAAACATCAAGGCCTACTAGTATCCTGGTAAAAAACAATGAAATTAACAGAAAATGCTATTCTAAGAAAATGACTGAACAAGCACATACTTAAGCATGTACAACAGTGCCCTGCTTGTAGTATTAAAAGAACCAAAAGGAATCAATCTAAATGCCAAACCACAGGTAACTGGTTGAGTGGACTATGGGACATACAAACCAGTGATAATATTTATTCACTGAATTTATGATATGCAGCTTTCTGTCTTAAAGTAGATGAATGATCATAATTAAGCGAAAAAGAAATGACAGAAGAATATGTTCCTGTATCTTTAAAAACAATGCTTATAACAGACAGAGAGATAGAGAGAAAAGTGGGGTGGGGGGAAGGAAGGAAGAATGGGAGGGAGGGAAGGAGGGAAGGAGAGAGGGAGGAGAGAGAGGTAAAAGGATATACATTTCAAAATTGGACCTGACAAGACATTGACTGATTTTCTTCACGTTTTGACCAATTTTCTCACTTTTTATGAATTTCATATATTATCTGTATAATTAAAAGAAATAATTGGGCATTCAAATTTTGAGGTTAAAAAGAGCCAAACAGGTTAAAAGAAAAACAGATGGGAGAAATGAGTTTTTAATCCAGATTAACTTTCATAAAGTATAAAAAAGTCATATCAATTTTCTAACAAGGAAAGTACACACACACACAGAGCTGCATGTATATTTATGCTGCAGTTAAAATTTAACTACTACAAATCTAAAAAAAATATGTAGGTGAAATTGAAAGGAACTTATTGTCTAAGTTGTATTTGTAATTGACTCACTGAATTCTGTTATATTGCTTCAAGTGGGCTATCAACTGATATTTGCAAATATTTTTTATTATGCAAAGAGCTATGATACATTGTTATCTAATTTGCAAAATCTATAATCTTTTTTAAGTTCAATTCAATTCCACAAAAAAAAATATGGGCACATTATACTACTATCTTCAGCTAAGAATTTAGCATCCTGAAAAAGGAAACTATGTGCCAAATATTTTTGTTTTTTCCACTACATTGAGCAGTCGGTGAGTGTATTTTACAAGATTTTAGTCTTACGGAAAAATCAATCCTTTCTGTTCTTGTCTGAAAAAGTATTGGAGCGAAAAGACTTATACTTGTCAGGTTTTTAAACAAAATATTCTATCTTATAATAACCACAAACTACTATACTCTCTGCCCTTTGTGTAGATCTCCCACTTCCCTGGACCTTTAAATGTTAAGGCCACATTCTCTGATTACATAACAATGTTGGAATTGTTATTTGAGAAAATTCCTAGAGAGTTATGAGGAAAGTAAATAAAAGAACTAGGTTCTAAACAATGCAGTTTTGGAAGAACTAAAAATAACCTCAGGGACTTTCAGTTTCCGGTCCACCATGTAAGAAGCTTAAAGTCATCAACCCACCATGACAACAAGTAAAAAGCTCAATAAACAGACACCACAGCTTTTGTTAGATCCATCAGAGAAGTAAGGTCATAAGGCAAACTGCTGTTCCAAAAACTGGAAAGACAAGAGGATGCAGAGAACCCCAACTTGCCAGAGCAAAAGCCCCTGAACCAAAACCTCTTTGGGAAGCAATGCTCGGGTAGAGAAACCTGAACTGTAATTGAAGAATTAGTGAAAGCTCAGGATAGACAAACTGGAGAATTAAAAACTCCATTTATAGGGTGTCCACACACTCTTTGAGTTTTATTCTCTGGGAGTTGTACCATGTCCTTACAGTGAATATTGGAGAAAAATCCTCTAATACTTCCATCAGGGGGAGGATTTCCATTTGAAAAACATGTTGGAGCACTAAATTCTTCTTAACAAGAACTTCCCTTAGGAGAAACTCTTACCAAAGCCTAACCGACTGGGTCTTATAAGCACCTAACCTACCTGCAGGGAGGGGAATACACAACTCCAGCCCCCTCTAGCCATCCTGTCCCAAGTAAGGGGATGGGGAGGACTCAGAAGCACTGGTGATTTACACAGCTGAGAGGCATAGGCTCTCCAAAAGACTAAGACCTGACCATAGCACTATACCTTACCACTAAATTACTAACAGCCTATTAACTGTAGTTCATTGTATCCAGTATCTCATGTCTACCTTTCAACAAAAAATTACAAGGCATACTAACAGGCAAAAAGCACAGTTTGAAGAGACTGAACAAACATCAGAACCAGAGTCAGATGTGACAGAATGTTGACATAACCAGACCAGGAATTTAAAAAACTACAATTAATATGCTAAGAACTTCCATTTTAAAAGTAGACACATGGAAAAACAGATGAGTAATGTAAGTAGAGAAATGGAAATGCTGAGAAAGAGCCAAAAAGAAATACAAGTGATCAAAAACATTGTAACAGAAATGAGGAATGCCTTTTATGGGCAGACAAAGGAGAGAGGAATCAGAAATATATTTTTTATTATAAGGTACTTTGCATTATCCATGACACAGGACAGTGTTATTTAAAAGTGGACATGGATTAGTCATCAACATATATCGCAAACTCTAGGGCAACTACTAAAAAAAGTGAATAAAGAGATATAACCAATATACTAAGAAAGGAGAGAAAACAGAATTATATAAAATGTTCAGTTAAAACTACAAAAGGTAGAAAAAGTGTGAAAGAGAAAAACAAGAACAAAAAACAATGGCAATAAATAGAAAATAATAACAAATATGGTGGATAGTAATCCAACTGAAATAATTACTTTACACATTAATGATATAAATATACCAATTAAGACAGAGTTTGTCATAGTGGATCAAAAAAATAAGACCCAACTATATGTTGTCTATAGGAAACCCAGTTTAAATATAAAGACATATAGGTTAGAAGTAAAGGGATAGAGGAAGATATACCATACTAACATTAATCAGAAGAAAGCGTAAGTAGCTATATTATTTCAAGCAGATCAGACTTCAAAGCAAGGAAAGTTATCAGGGATAAAGAAGGACATTATACAATGATAAAGGGGTCAATACTCCAAGAAGACATAACAACCCTTAATATGTATTTGTCTAACAAAATGTCAAAATATGCAAAACAAAAACATAGATAGAACTTCAAGGAGAAATAAATGAACCCACCATTACAGCTGGGGACTTTACATCTCTGAATCAGAAATGAACAGATCCAGCAAACAGAAAATCAGTAAGGACATAGCTGAACTCAAAAGCACCATCAATAAACTGGATATAATTCAAACTGCAGCCTACTTTATCCAACAACAGTAGATTACGCATCCTTTTCAAGCTCCCACGGATCATTCACCAAAATAGACCATACCCTGGACCATAAAATACACCTTAATTCGTTTCTAAAAAAGAAATCTTACAAGGTCTACTCTCAGACCACACTAGAACTAAACTAGAAATCAGTAACAGAAAGATAGCTGGGAATTCAAAATAACACACTTCTAAACAGCAAATGAGTCAAAAAAAGAAATCTCAAGAGAAATTTTAAAACATTTTGAACTAAATGACGATGAAAATACAACTTATTAAAACTTGTCGGATGCTGCAAAAGAAGTACTTAGAGGGACATTTATAGCACTGAATGTATTATATAAAAAGAAATATAAAAAATCAATAATCGAACATTCCAACTTAGGAAACTAAAAGAAGAGCTAATTAAATCCAAAGTAAGCATAAGAAAAGAAATAATAAAAATTAGAGCAGAAATTAATGAAATGGAAAACAGTAAATCAATAGAGAAAATCAACAAAACCAAAAGCTGGCTTTTTGAAAAGGTGAATAAAACTGGTAAACCTCTAGCCAGGCTAACTAAGGGAAAAAGAGAGAAGACTCAAATTAATAATATCAGAAGCAAAAGAGGAGACATCAATACAGATCCCATGGACAATAAAAGAATAAAGAATATCATGAACAATTCTATGCCCACAGATTTGATAACCTAGATGAAATAGATCACTACCTTGAAAGATACAATCTGCCAAAACCCACACAAGAAGATACAGACAATATGAATAGGCCTGTATCCATTAAAGAAAAAAATGTTTTGCTGGGTTTTTTTGTTTGTTTGTTTTGGTTTTTGTTTTTATTTAAGTATACTTGCCGTATATATTATATGTTACAGGTGACTGCACAATTTTTAAAGGTGTAGTTATAGTTATTATAGTTATTTATAGTTATAAAACGATATAATTTATAATTAAAATTTTTAATTTAATAATTTAATTAATTTTAATAAATTTTTATTTATATAGTTTTATTATAAAACTATAAAACATTTGTAGTTATTATAAAATATTGGCTATATTCCCTATGTTGCACAATGTTTCCTTGTAGCTTATTTTATACCTAATATTTATCCTTCCAAAGCTTAAAGTATCAGGTCCAGATAAGTACACTGGTGAATTCTACCAAGTATTTAAAGAAGAAATTATACGAATTTTCTATCCTCTTCCAGAATCAGAGGGAAGGCTTCCTAACTCACTGAGGCCAGTATTACCATATTACCAAAACCAGACAAAAACATTTCAAGAAAACTACAGACCAATCTCTCTAATAAACACAGCTGTCAAAATTCTCAACAGAACATTAGCAAAATGAATGCAACAATGTATAAAAAGAATTATACACCACAGAAAAGTAGGATTGTAAGGCTGATTCAAAACTAGAAAATCAATGAAAACAATCCCTCACATCAACAAGCTAAAGTAGAAAAAAATCACATGATCATACCAATACATGCAAAAATAGCATTTCACAAAATCTAATACTCATTCATGATAAAAACTCTCTGTAAACTAGGACTAGAGGGGGACTTCCTCAACATGACAAAGAACATTGTGATAATTAATTTTATATGTCATCTTGACTTGACTAAAGAGCATGCCTAGATAGCTGGTAAAACATTATTTCTAGGTATGCCTATGAGGATGTTTCCAGAAGAGATCAGCATCTGAATCAGTAGACTGAGTAAAGAAGATCCACCCTCACCTATGTCAGCAGGCATCAACCAATCCATTGAGGGTCCAAACAGAACAAAAACGCAGAGGAAGGGCAAATTCTCTCTCTCTCTCCTTCATTTGGGACATCCATCTTCTCCTGCTCTGAGACATCAAAGATCCTCATTATTCGACCTTTGGTCTCCAGAATTTAACAGCACCAGCTCCCCTGGTTCTCAGGTCTTCAGACATGGACTGAATTATATCAACAGTTTTCCTGGTTCTCCAGCTTGCAGATGGCATACTGTGGCATATCTCAGCCTCCATTATTGTCTGAGACAATTCTCATAATAAATCTTCTTAGCTATATATATATATCCTACTGGTTCTATTTCTCTGGAGAGCCCTGACTTATACAAATATCTACAAGTAACCTACACCTAACATCATACTTAATGATGAGAAACCAGAAGCTTTGCACTAAGATAAGGAACTAAGCAAGAATGTCAACTCTCACCACTGTTTTTCAATATCATACTGGAAATCCAAGCCCATGATCTAGTAAAGATAAGAAAGGGAAATAAAAAGTACACAGACTGGAAAGAAATAAACCTATCGTTGCTCGTAAATTACATGTAGAAATTACAAAGAATCAACCAAATACTCCTGAAACTAATGAACAATTATTACAAGGTTGCAAGATACAAGGTTAAAACACAAAAGTCAAGCATTTTCCTATATACCAGCAATAAACAAGTCAATTTGAATTTTAAAACATATTATCATTTACATTAGTGCTCCCCAAAATTAAACACAGATATAAATCTAACACAAGATGTACAAGGTCTACATGAAGAAAACCACAAAACTCTGACAAAAGAAATCAAAGCACTAAATAAATGGAGAAATGCCCCATGTTCATGGATAGGAACACTTAATATTGTCGAGATATCAGTTTTTCCCACTTGATCTTCAGATTCAACCCGATCCCAATCAAGCTTCTAGCAAATTATTTTGTGGGTGTCGACAAACTGACTCTAGATTTATATGGAGAGGTGAAAGATCTAGAAGAGCTAACTCAATATTGAAGGGGAAGAACAAAGTCAGAGGTCTGACAACACCCAACTTCAAGACTTACTATAAAGCTTCAGTAATCAAGAAAGTGTGGTACTGGCAAAAGAAGAGACAAACAGATCAATGGAACAGAATAGAGAGCATAAAAATAGACCCACATAAATATAGTCAACTTATCTTTGACAGAAGAGCAAGGCAAGACAATTGAGCAGAGAAAACACAGTATTTTCAACAAACACTACTGGAAAACTGGACATCCACATGTAAAAAAAAAAAAAAAATTCACTCTAGATACAGACCTTATACCCTTCACAAAAAATTAACTCAAAATGGATCACAGGCCTAAATATAAAATACCCAACTATAAAACTCCTCGAAGACAGGAGAAAACCTAGATGACACCGGGTATGGAGATAACTTTATAGATATAACACCAAAGGCATGACCCATTAAAGAAATAATTCATAAGCTGGACTTCATTAAGTTTCATTCAAGGGAATGAGAAGAGAAACCACAGAATAGGAGAAAGTACTTGCAAAAAACACATCTGATATAAGACTGTTACCCAAAATATACAAAGAATTCTTAAAACTCAACAATAAGAAAATACACAACCTGGTTAAAAAAATGGGTCAAAGACCTTAACAGACACCTCACCGAAGAAGATATACAGATGGCAATTAAGCATACGAAAAGATGTTCAATATCATATATCATTAGAGAAATGCAAATTTAAACAATGAGATACCACTACACACCTATTAGAATGGCCAAAATCTAAAACACTGACAACATCAAATGCTGGCAAGAATGTGGGGCAACAGAACACTGATACATTGCTGTTCGGAATGCAAAGTGGTACAGCCACTTTAGAAGATAGTTTAAGGATTTCTTACAAAACATACTTTTACTATAGTGTCCACAATAACAATCCTTGGAATTCACCTAAATGAATTAAAAATTTAGGTCCATATAAAAACCTACACTCGGATGTCTACAGTAGTGTTATATTCATAACTGACAAAACTTAAAAGCAACCAAGATGTCCTTCAGTAGGTGAATAAATAAATTGTGCTACATCCAGACAATGGAATATTAAACAGCAATAAAAAGAGCTAACGGGCCATGAAAAGACATAGAAGAAACTTAAATGCGTATTACTGAGTGAAAGAAAGCTATCTGAAAAGGCTATATACTGCATGATTCCAACTATATGGTATTCCAGAAAAGGTAAAACTACAGAGACAGCAAAAAGATAACTGACTGCTAGGAGTTAAGCAGGAGAGAGGAATGAACAGGCAGAACATAAAGGATTTTTAGGGCAGTGAAACTATTCTATTGCTGTATGATACTACAGTGGTTAACACATGGAACTTATATGTTTGTCCAAACCCACAGGATTTACAGCACCAAAAGCAAACTCTAATGTAAACTGTGAACCTCGGGTTATGATGACGTGTCAGTGTAGGTTCATCTATTGTAACAAATATACCTTGTGGTGTGGGTTGTGCATGAGTGGGGATAGGGGGTACACAGACACTCTATACTTTCTGCTCAGCTTTGCTGTGAATCTAAATGGCTCTAAAAAAAAAAAGTTTATTAAATAAAAAAATTCTCTGCTGTATGTTTAATCACAAATTCCGTTTTTTTAATTAAAAAAGAATACATTCTTTAAAGTGGTCTCAAAAAGCAGTTAAAAAATAAATGGGCAACTCAAACACGCATTTCTTACTTCATTCAGAGGACATCAGAAATAATATTTATACATAGGAAAGAATAATGATTCCTAAAGGCAACCATTACTACCAAGTCTATAAAACTATCAGAAGTTGCAAGGTACTATCATAAGAATTGTGAAGAAACAGACCAGTCTCCAACACTATTTTATATTAGTTAAGCATACTGACAGCAGTGTTTCAAATGTTAGTCTATTACTTTACATTAATTATAAACACATTTTGTCAAGACCAATAGAAGGGATTGGTTAATCATCTGAAATATGAGGCAATGTGGGCAAATATATCATTCTGCATTTAATCATTTTTCTCCTGGCAGTAAAGAAATTTGTTACCCAGTGTATTTGTTATATATAAGACTAAAATGCCATTGAATAAAGCAATAAAATTGTCATTATTATGCCAGAAGATAGAAGGATATAAGTATATGTACATCTGAGTGTGTTTGTATATAAGTTATATCTGTTATATATATATATATATATATATGACTTTGATTTGCATGTCCCTGAAAAATGTCCAGGGGGAAAAACAACTGGAGATTTTGAGTCACAACACTTTGCCCTGACTAACCTTAACTTTTCAATCTGTTTCCAATTCTTGAACGTATTATATGAACATGAAAAAAATAGTTTTAGGTAGTAAGTCTTACTACTTCTAATAAATAGGACAGGTCACTCAACAATGTTTTTAGAATGTTTCTTTCTGGGCTTCCCTGGTGGCGCAGTGGTTAGGAATCTGCCTGCCAATGCAGGGAACACGGGTTCGAGCCCTGGCCTGGGAAGATCCCACATGCCACGGAGCAACTAAGCCCATGTGCCACAACTACTGAGCCAGCGCTCTAGAACCTGCGAGCCACAACTACTGAGCCCACATGCTACAACTACTGAAGCCTGCATGCCTAGAGCCTGTGCTCTGCAACAAGAGAAGCCACCGCAATGAAAAGCCCGCTCGCCGCAACTAGAAAAAGCCCACACGCAGCAACAAAGACCCAAAGCAGGCAAAAATAAATAATTTTTTTTTAAAAGAGCTTATGGTTAGAACGTTTCTTTCTACCAATTATCCTTTAATTTTAAAAACAGTTAAACAAAATAATTCTATTTCTCTATATGGAAAAGTTCTATGATGATTTAGTCCTTGCTATAATACAATAAGCACCAAGAGATATATTTTTCATTTTAAAATACTTGATTGGGGGCTTCCCTGGTGGCGCAGTGGTTGAGAGACCGCCTGCCGATGCAGGGGACACGGGTTTGTGCCCCGGTCCGGGAAGATCCTACATGCCACGCAGAGCGGCTGGAACCGTGAGCCATGACCGCTGAGCCTGCGCGTCCGGAGCCTGTGCTCCGCAACGGGAGAGGCCACAACAGTGAGAGGGCCGCGTACCGCAAAAAAAAAAAAAAAATCTTCCAACAAACAAAACTCCAGGACCAGATGGCTTCACAGATGAATTCTATCAAATGTTTAGAGAAGACCTAACACCCACCCTTCTCAAAGTCTTCCAAAAAACTGTAAAGTAAGGAACACTACCAAACTCATTCTACAAGGCCACCGTCACCCTAATACCAAAACCAGACAAAGATACTACAAAAAAAGAAAACTGCAAACCAATATCACTGATGAATATAGATGCAAAAATCCTCAACAAAATACCAGCAAACAGAATCCAACAACACATTAAAAGGATCATACAACACAATCAAGTGGGATTTATCCCAGAGATGCAAGGATTCTTCAATATACACAAATCAATCAGTGTGATACACCATAATAACAAACTGAAGAATAAAAACTGTATGATCATCTCAATAGATGCAGAAAAAACTTCCGACAAAATTCAACACCCATTTATGATAAAAACTCTCCAGAAAGTGGGCACAGAGGGAACCTAACTCAACATAATAAAGGCCATATACAACACACCCACAGCAAACATCATTCTCAATGGTGAAAAACTGAAAGCATTTCCTCTAAGATCAGGAGTGAGACAAGGATGTCCACTCTCGCCACTATTATTTAACATAGTTTGGAAGTCCTAGCCACGGCAATTACAGAAGCAAATGAAATAAAAGGAATACAAATTGAAAAAGAAGTAAAACTGTCACTGCTTGCGGATGACGTGATACTATACATAGAGAATCCGAAAGATGCCACCAGAAAACTACTAGAGCTAATCAATGAATTTGGTAAAGTTGCAGGATACAAAATTAATGCACAGAAATCTCTTGCATTCCTGTAAACTAAAGACGATAGATCAGAAAGAGAAGAAAACACTTCCATTCACCATTGCAACGGAAACAATAAAATACCTAGGAATAAACCTACCTCAGGAGGTAAAAGACCTGTCTGTACCCAGAAAAGTATAAGACACCGACAAAAGAAATCAAAGATGACACAAACAGATGGAGAGATAAACCATGTTTTTGGATTGGAAGAATCAGTATTGTGAAACTGACTATACTACCCAAAGCAATCTACAGAATCAATGCAATCCCTATCAAATTACCAATGGCATTTTTTACAGAACTAGAACAAAACATCTAAAATTTTGTATGGAGACACAAAAGACCCTGAAGAGCCAAAGCAGTCTTGAGGGAAAAAAACGGAGCTGGAGGAATCAGACTCCCTGACTTCAGACTACATTACAAAGCTACAGTAATCAAGACAATATGGTACTGGCACAAAAACAGAAATATAGATCAATGGAACAGGATAGAAAGCCCAGAGATAAACCCACGCACCTATGGTTAACTAATCTATGACAAAGGACGCAAGGACACACAATGGAGAAAAGACAGTCTCTTCAATAAGTGGTGCTGGGAAAACTGGACAGCTACACATAAAAGAATGAAATTAGAGCCCTCCCTAATACCACACACAAAAATAAACTCAAAATGGATTAAAGACCTAAAGGTACAACTGCACACTATAAAACTCTTAGAGAAAAACATAGGAAGAACACTCTTTGACATAAATCACAGCAAGACTTTTTTGACCCACCTGCTAGAGAAATGGAAATAAAAACAAAAATAAACAAATGGGACCTAATGAAACTTAAAAGCTTTTGCACAGCAAAGGAAAGCATAAACAAGACGAAAAGACAGCCCTCAGAATGGGAGAAAATATTTGCGAACGAATCAACGGACAAAGGATTAATCTCCAAAATATATAAACAGCTCATGCAGCTCAATACTAAAAGAACAACCCAATCCAAAAATGGGCAGAAGACCTAAATAGACATCTCTCCAAAGAAGACATACAGATGGCCAAAAGACACATGAAAAGCTGCGCAACATCACTAATTATTAGAGAAATGAAAATCAAAACTACAATGAGGTTTCAACTCACACCAGTCAGAATGGCCATCATCAGAAAATCTACAAACAACAAATGCTGGAGAGGGTGTGGAGAAAAAGGAACCCTCCTGCACTGTTGGTGGGAATGTAAGTTGATACAGCCACTGTGGAGAACAGTATGGAGGTTCCTTAAGAAACTAAAAGCAGAATTACCATATGACCCAGCAATCCCACTACTGGGCATATACCCAGAGAAAACCATAATTCAAAGAGACACATGCACCGTAATGTTCATTGCAGCACTATTTACAATAGCCAGGTCACGGAAGCAACCTAAATGCCCATCGACAGACGAATGGATAAAGAAGATGTGGTACGTACATACAATAGAATGTTACTCAGTGATAAAAAGGAACGAAATTGGGTCATTTGTAGAGACATGGATAGACCTAGAGACTGTCATACAGAGTGAAGTAAGTCAGAAAGGGAAAAACAAATATCGTATATTAATGCATATATATGGAATCTAGAAAAATGGTTCAGATGAACCGGTTTGCAAGGCAGAAATAGAGACACAGATGTAGAGAACAAACGTATGGATACCAAGGGGTGAAAGCGGGGTCAGCGGGGGGTGGTGTGATGAATTGGGAGATTGGGATTGATATATGTACACTAATATGTATAAAATGGATAACTAATAAGAGACTGCTGTATAAAAAAATAAAATAAAATTCAGAAAATAAAAGAGTCTGAGGTTCAACTTATGGGCCTATTTTTATAATTTATTACCAGTGAAGCCAACAAATATGGCTGAAAGAGCTGATAGGTCCTTCCTAAAGTATTATTACAAATGCCTAATGTCTAATTTTATACCATTCAGAATCTTCCATTCAAAACTTAGACAATGAGAATGTGATCTGTGTTATGGTACAACTTTTAAGAGCAAGCCTAGGTATTCAGTACTTTTTCACACCTACAAAAATTACAGCCAAGGATGCAGGGATACACAGTCTGCAAGGAAGTACAAATATTGACATTAAGAAGAAGGTCTGTGCAGTGGTAAGCTCCTCAACAGCTCTTAACCATGACTGATTATCTCTGCAACTCCCACTGTTTGTAGCACAGTTCAATAGAACACAGGACTGCAAAATTAAGCCTATCTAGGCCATTTTTCCAGGGCAAAGGGCACTGAAGATACCAAAACTACCTCTTGAATTTCAGCATCACTCTATGAGAATCTTAGGTAACTCTCGTTCTACTCTAGTTCTAGTGAATACCTCAAAAGTTTTTGGATCCCTCAATTCTCCCCCAAATGGTATCAGAGTAATCTACAGGAGACTGAATAAGGATGCTCAGACACGTCTGTGCTGATCTGAACCTAGAATATAGTCTTCCAAGGAAGCCAAAAGTCACAATTCATGGCTCTACCGCACAGTGAGTTAATCAGACAAGGCTGGCCTTGGCAGATAGTCTCAAACGCTCAAGGGATGGATACCTGTAACCCATCTGTGGCATACCAGTGTGACTTGATACCACACTGGTTGAAAGGCTTTGCCTTAGGATCAAATACCCTCAGCATGGCTAGGTTATACACAAAACAAGAAATTAAAAGGAACAGTGCTACGAGACTCACAGATATAAGAGCAAACTAGTGGTTAGCAGTGGGGAGAGGGAAGGGGGGAGGGGCGAGATGGGGGTAGAGGAGTAACAGATACAAACTATTAGGATACATTGTATAATACGGGGAATATAGCCGCTATTTTATAATAACTATACACGGAATATAACCTTTTAAAATTGTGAATCACTGTACTGTATACCTGTAACTTATATAATATTGTACAGCAACTACACCTCAGTAAAAGAATAAATTTTTTAATTTAAGAAAGTAGTGCTATGAATCAAAGCACCATCAACATCTTTACAGTTTAATATTGTAGATATTATAGATATCTACATAGATAAATGTTGCCACCATTAAAAGTCCACTTCCTAAGAAAATTAATTTCTAACATATTTACTTCAGATGAAAGACTCCTTAGGGGACAGTATTTTAATAAAGTCTCCATAAGAAATACTGTAGTTTAAAAGCACAATTTATTTTTGATAGGCCATTTCTTTGTTCTTCCACAAAATTTGGAAATTGTAATATTAGCCTGATTTTTCTAACATATACAGAACTTCCAGTCTCTAATTACCTCTGTTTCAGTCCTATACAGAGAGAGACTGATCGGGTTCACAGATCGGGATGGAATAGATGGGAATCCTAGTTGTCACCCATTCGGAGACCTTGCACTCATATCTATGCGGCTGTTTATGATCCCACTGCCCACAGTCCACAAAGGTACATTCTGGAAGCTGATTCAATGTCCCTAGGGTAGGAAATGCAAAGACCATTCACGCACACAACTGCACATTGCTCCAAAACTCCTGTTCCCTTTTTACTACTCATCTTTCCTTTTTATTTTTATTTCATTTTTTTTGTGGTACGCGGGCCTCTCACCGTTGTGGCCTCTCCCGTTGCGGGGTGCTCCGGACGCGCAAGCTCAGCGGCCATGGCTCCTGGGCCCAGCCGCTCCGCGGCATGTGGGATCTTCCCGGACCGGGGCACGAACCCGTGTCCCCTGCGTTGGCAGGCGGACTCTCAACCACTGCGCCACCAGGGAAGCCCTCATCTTTCCTTTTTAAAATAGAATGAATATATTAAAATCTCCCACTCTGACCAAAAGGCATGAGGTGACAGGAATTTTAGTAGAAAAAAGGGATGATGGTTATTGAGCACCTATTATATAGCCTGCTCTTCAACCTAGAAAATGACCATTCAGGCCAGCAAACTAGCTTTTCCAAGTTCTTGAATACAGCTGCAATGTAAATTAATTAAGAGCAGGCTACTCTCATAATCTAGTGGGTGGAGCTGTTAACTACAGGGCAATTTGGCAGAAAATATTAAAAGCCATAAAATGCATATGCCTTTCGTTCTAGCAATTCTAACTCTTGGAATTCATCCTAAGGAAATAATTAAGAGCGTGCAAAAGAATATTTATTTCTCTGCTATTTGTAATGACTAAATCTTGGAACCAAACTAAATGTCCAAAAATAGGATGGTGGTTAAATAAATTATCACAGAGCTGTAAAATAAAATACCATAAAGGGTCATTTCAAAAGATGTAGAAATAAGCTCACTGACACACAAAGGTTTGTACTACATATGCTTAAGTATAAAAATCAAAATACAAATAGCATATAAGAAGTTATCTCATTTCCAGTGTAATGAAAACTACGTAGGTTTACTTTTCTTGTCTCTGACTTCTTTTTACGTTTTCTGCTATTTCTCTAATGAGTACATAAAGAATATGTATTGTTTTGATAAAGAGAAACTTAAAGGGGGGACAGAAAACAGTAAAAGATTTTTTTTTTTGTAATATGCCAGAGAAAAGAAACTAACTGAAAGAGGAAGGACTAGGAACGTGCTTTAGGAAGAACTCCTTACAAGTGTGATTGAGAAGCTCTGAAATGTGCAGTCAACCAAGGTCATGGAATCTCTTTTCCTTGGGGATTTGTAAAAAAAGGGTAGCCAACTTTCATCTGAGGACAGCTTGAATGCAGGCGTAACCTCTGTGGCCTCTTGCGCCTCCATGTGCGAAAGGATTGAGCCAAAATACAATTTGTACTCGGTGACACACAAAGTAGTCCATTCCATACAATGCCCTTGATCCCCCACAATCCTTTACCCTATTCAAGGGAACTTAACCCCGAAGGTCTTACACCCAGCACTGACACCCCAATGACCCTGAATTTACACGCCCAGCCACTTGCCAGCGCTTTACTCAGGAAGTACAGTAAAATGTTAGCTAATATTCGGCAATGCACAAATAACTTCTGACTTTTCCACATTAATTTAATTCTAATTTCAGCCACTCATATATGCCAAACTGAGACAAAGAAAATGATAGCTCTATTTAAAATCTTCATGTGTGTTTCCCTCTAACTTTTACAGACAAAAATATTATAAATAATGACCAAAATAAATGCCAGGATATGGTTAAAGACAAATAAAAATGATCAATTCTGACAAGCTCCTTTACTGAGAAAGGCCACTAATTTTGTTTTCTGATAACTTTCTATGAAGACAAATGTAACACTTCCCAAGCCCATAATTAAATGCATTTTTGTCTCAGGAATCAGTTTCCTAGACTAGTGAAAGGGGTAGAAGGTGGAATGGTTGACAGCCAAAGGTGGAAGGGTTGAACCAAGAATGACCAGTTAAAATAGGGTTATGCTGGTCGCCAAAACTGAGAAAATGAGTTTGAATCAATGAGAGAGCCACAGAAATGTCAAGATGAAGGACTCAGCCAAGACTGGAATACACAGCCACATAACACAACTCAAGCATGGTGGTGTTCAAGGACAGAAGAATGAGGTAATTAATGTGTGATGGGAGTTTGTAAGACAAACTCAGGTGGGGGGCAGGGGGGCGAGACCTTCTCCTGAGGTTCTCATGCCTCCTGCCCAGGATGAGCCTTAAACCATGAGCTTGGTAAACAAGGCATCTAACAGAGATCCCTCCTCCCTCTAAATATTTGAAGGCTTCAGTTCTAAATAAGGTCACGCACTCTTTAAGGTATTTTACTCTCTGCACCAAACGTGTAAGTCTTGTCATTTTAATGAGAGAGCAAGCACAATGCAAGAAAGATCTATCCCTTCATCAATAAGCCTCCCTTACACAGCATTCTTAGAATACTGTGTTCTGGAGAGTTTCGTTTTCTGGATGGGCGAGAGTGTATCTCTTTTGTATTTTTTGTGTGTTTGTTTTTTTTTTTTGCGGTACGCGGGCCTCTCCCTGTTGCGGCCTCTCCGCTGCGGAGCACAGGCTCCGGATGCGCAGGCTCAGCGGCCATGGCTCACGGGCCCAGCCGCTCCGCGGCATGTGGGATCTTCCCGGACCGGGGCACGAACCCGTGTCCCCTGCATCGGCAGGCGGACTCTCAACCACTGCGCCACCAGGGAAGCCCGAGAGTGTATCTCTTTTAACTTCAAATTTAAAAGGAAAAAATACTAACTACTTGGGATGGAAATCTTCCTAATATATTTTACGTAGAAGGTAATAAGGGGTATAACATTTTCTTGATGACTCAGACCAATAACTATGAACCTCAATGACTATGCAATGCTGCATAAAGACATAACTTCAGGGCCCACTGAAGTGTGTCTACACTAAATGACCTGAAACTCCTGTGCTCCTTGAGTTCTTGTACCTGCATTTTATAGTCTGTCAGGCTTTTACTTCTCAATATTATTTTTTTTTTTAGTAAAAATGAATGCTCATTCTGCCCTATGGTAGAACAGAAAGAATATCAGACTAAGAGTTAAGTTGATTTAGGTTATTATTTAGCTAAATGACCTTGGATAAGTCACTTAACATCTTTGGGCCTAAGTAAGATCAGGAAATTTAACTAGGTAACTCTTTCAATCCTTTTCTTTGCTAAAATGCTTAATGCAAACTTGCTGCTTCTCATTTGTTTTATATATTTTTTAAATAAGCCAGCTGAAGTTAGATGGAAAGTAATACAGATACTTAAGTGTGCAATATACTCTCACATAAGCAAAGTGAATATACCTTGTACTGTCTAGTTGTCTTCTCAGATGTCTTACTATATAATTCCCAGTAGTTGGTGGGGTCTAGTACAGCTATGGTTTCTGGATAACTAAGACCTTACCAATGATACGCCACTATACTTCCGTATGTCTCTACTTGGCCTAGTATTCTCAATGCAAGTAACTGCTTATTTGAGAGGGCTCTTTTTCAGGTCACCCAAAAGCAGAATCTGTATATGTCATCATCTATGCCTGTCAGTAAACTAACTGTAAAATAAGTACTCAGTTTTGAGACTTTCTTTGCCTTATGTGTTTGGATGACAGAATTACTTAGGAAGCTTTCTAAAAGATGGTTTTGTGAAAACACTTAATATAAAATAAAGTGCAAATGTAAAGGATATTTCTGCAAACGCAAAGTAATTTATTCATCTTTTATTTTTCAGGAGTCCCTCGCACGTGATTTCTATTACACACTTCAGTGTCACCATCAGGAGCCTGAAAAACCCATACCTCAGTCTGTATCTCTTTCTCCTTCTACACATTTTTCCCTGAGTAATCCAAGTCATGCTCACCGCCATCATTCCATCTCTATATGGGTGACCCATCTCCAGCTCCCACCTCCTCCTGAGTTCTAGATCCTTATTCCCTAGCATAACCTCTACTTGGATTGCCATAAGTTAAAAAGTGTCCAAGGAAGTTTATAAAGGCTCATCTCACTTATTTCTCTCCCTACCTCATACTTTCAAAAACCTACTTTCTTCTCCATTATTCTCTATCCATGTTAATAACATCAACATGCACCAAATGAGAAATCTAGGAGCCCACTCTTTCTGACTTCATGATCAATTACAAAGTTGTATTGATGCCACCTCTGAAAGACCTCTCCACACCACCCATGCTTACTAACTCTACTGTTGCAGCCTTAATTCAGGTCATCATCTCTTAATGATTATCAAATAGCCCCTAACTGCCTTCTCAGTTGCCAACAGTTTCCCTTCCAGTCTATGTATAGATCAGCTATGAATTATATTTCTATAAAACATACAGGTTGATTTTTTACATATGTATACATATACACATATGTAAAAAAACCATCAACGTACATGCATATACATATATACATATATATATATCTTCTTATTGTTCATGACACCTATTCGCAATTTTTTCTGCCATATTGGAGCTAAATGATACTAATCCAAGGGAAACACTAGGCTGCTGCTGAGTTTGGCCTCACATTGTGTGTGAACGTGTCTGTGTGTGTGTGAGTGTGCGCACACACACATACGTGCGCATGTGTAGGAAAAAAAGAGGGAGGAGGCATAATAGCCAAAAAATATGGATCCAAAATGATGAAGGATCAGAATACAAAACCTATCCTCTCAGAGGTTCTAAGACATATCATAGACAACTACTGTGAATAATGACATTTTATACTGCCTGCAGTAAATCGAACATATGAAGATACAGAATTATAAAAAAGGGGTAAAAGTCACTAGACTGGATGTTATGTGCAATGGCCTCCAGTACAGCCTACATTCGAGAGGACAGCTGGCAAACAGGCCCCAGCTTAGCTTCTAACTTCTCCTTCAATCCTCCCAACAACCTACTACCACTAGAATTTTTTACATTCCCCTCCACACATTAGGACATGCCCACACTTAGTTCATATCTTGGGAGGAATACCTTTCCTCCTCATTTGGCAACCGAACTTTTACTCATCCTTCAAGCCCTTGTTCAAATGTGGGTCTATAAAGAGTGCTCTAACTCTGCTGTATTAGTCAGCACAGGCTGCTACAACAAAATATCACAGACTGGTTGACTTAAACAACAGAAACTTATTTCTCATAGTTTTGGGGGCTGAGAAGTCTAAGATCAAGGTGCTGGTCTATTTGGTTCCTGGTGAGGCCTCCCTTCTCAGCTTGCAAAAGGCCATCTTCTGGCTGTGCCCGCACATGGGAAGAGAGATTGCTCATCTGTCACATCTCTTCTTCCAAGGGCACTAATTCATCATGAGGGTTCAACACTCATAATCTACTTAACTTCTAAAGACCCCACCTGAAAATACTGTCACACTGGGATTAGGTCTTCAACACGTGGATTTGGGGGAGACATTTCAGTCCACAGCACCTACCAAAGTGAAGGAGTCATTTCCTCAACCCTATGTATTCATCATCTTTGTAACCCCAGTTCCCGGCATATTGCTTGACACCAAGCACATCCATAGAAAGCACTCAGTGCATACACGGGACAGAAGCTCTTCCACTGATCCCAGTTAACTAACAATATGCCATTCTCAAAACTTTCCTCAAGGGATTATATCAAATCTTCTTCCTTTTAATGCAGTAAAGACACACACACACCCAGAAAACATATTATTTATGTCTATTAGATAGATACACATCTGCATCCTCACTCATCCAGTTTTTTTTCTTATCATATAGAGACCTACTTATAGTTTTAGATCTCATCTAATCAAAACTTTACAAATCCCATAGTGCTTAGTTATGATCAACAACAAACAGCTTGTTGCCAATTGACCACCGGAGGTTGGTGGTACAAGCAGCATTCTTGGGTCCTTAATCTGATATCTATTTGACGCAATCTTGTATTATACTAGCTCAGTCCATCTTCCATTGGCCAACCCTTATTTCCTGTGTAGCACAGTGAGAAAACACAGAAGATGGGATCCAGTGACAAGGATTTAAACCCACAATGTCAGCATTTCCAGCTTGTGTGACTGACTGATTTCGTATCTGTAAAATGGGTATAACACCATCTACTTCACAAGTTGTTTTTTTTTTTTTTTGGGTGATCAAATGAGAAAACACATGACAGTGCTCTTTATAAACCACAGAGCACTACAGAAGTATTTTTTACCATAATATATCTTTGTACAAAAATGACATATTAGACCTCAGTTGTACTAAATGTTTTAACTACTTTAGATCGAACATGACTGAACAAGTTGCTCTAAGAGTTCTGATTTCCTTGGATCAACATCACAGCGGATCTAAGCAGGCTTCCTCAAGCCACTTTGGACAGGTAGAGGAAGCTCATTAGTATTTATATGCTTCCAGGTTATAGATAGATGCTTCCAGGTTCCTTCTGATCAACTTCTGCTGGTTCTAGCATATGCCAACTGGCTACACAAAAGAGCATTCTAGTGCCACCAACTCCCCATAGACACACCCACTTCCACTCCCTGAGAGGTACCAGACTATTGGACAACTTGGCCGCCAGCCTATAAAAATGTGGAAACACTGCAGAAACATTAGCCAATAAAGCACATACTGGCAGCTGAAGCGAATATTTACGCTCTGAGATGTACCTAAATAAATCGTTTGTGTGTTCTAACAAATGTTTTCCTTGGAAATCATTTCCCAGTACAGATGCTATCAAAAGTACCCATTTTTAGTGGGTTAAATCAAGGGCTAGAAGTAGCAGAAGGGCAGGGAATGTTTTTTTAAACAAAATTTCATAAGCTGCAGAAAAAAGGTTAATGTCAACTGTGGGAGGGCGTCCATCCATGAAAAACAAAAGAGTTGTTAGTGGTTTTCAAAGTTAAGTTTATACCAACTGCAAATGGTAGAAATTTATAAACATTAATATCACAAAATGAGAAAGTTACCAGAACTTGGCAGGGGATAAAAAACTGGGCTATTTTTTAAAATATGTAATATATCAATAAAAATAGATGCCAAAGAAAGATAAAATCAAGCAGGGAGTCAAGAAGTTAATAAGCATTATAAATTAAACCACTCACTTGCCAGATCTTTTTAATAAACAATCAATTACAAACACATTTAAGGGTTCTTATACTGAAGTTAATAATTTGGGGGAGAGACATAATGCAATCCAAATACATACACTTCCTTAACAAAATAAAACTCTGGGACCAAAAGCTAGACAGAGGCTCTGATAAGCTGCCAGACTCCATAAAGACACAATAATATACCATAAGAGACCGGAGAACAATTGACCCCTGTTCTTAGGCAACACTGTGATGCATATATAATTTATCTGGGCTACAGCACCCTTTTCCAGGTTAGTTCACCTATATGATGATATGCTCCAAGACAGAAAAAGTTACTAAACTGTCAACTATGAAGTTGATTCCTTTAAGGCCTCAGATTAAGAAATGCATGACGAATATTTCTCCTGAGACTCAAAACTCAGAAACTTCTTCATTAACAGTGGCTAAATAGGTTTCATCACCACCAATTTTCTAGATTTTGTGTATAACTACTGATGACATACGTTCGTGGTGGCAATATGAACTACAAACAAATACAGCTAATAGATTTTTTTCCTAGCTGAACAGATAAGAGTTTTAAAAGTTTTTTTGTCTGTTTGCTAGTTTCCCACTCACAAATTAACTGGTTGCACAACTCCACTGGCCAAATCAATCATATTTTTTGGTATTATGCAATCAATAAATGTTTATTAAATCAAAGTTAATGGTACAAAAAATACTTTCGGGAAAAGAATGATGTAAAGTTATGATGCCAAAGAAAACTTTAAAATTCTGAAATCTTTACTCTGAGAAAAAGAAGAGAAAAAAATTTAAATGCATGAGTATATAAAATCACAGCAACCTGTTAAAGATAACATAATTATAGCTTGAGAGCTTACGGCTGTTCTAGCACTGAGTTTTGAGTAATCGGGATGAAGAGACACCGACAATAAATGAAACCTTCCCCGTTATGCTGATACAGTTTCATTGTGAATGTACCTTTAAAGAAGTGTGGACAGTCTTTAAAGTAGTCTTCAAAGTTTGATTCCCTATAATTAATCCAATCAATAACATTATCAATACGATTGATTAGTAATAATCATTTAGAACAGCATGGTGGTTCCTCAGTCACAGACAGTCAATCTTTATGACAGATGACAAATAGTTTCCTTACGGGCCATCTCAGTAGAAGGGAGTATAACATCAATTGCATGAAACCATAATAAACTGCACATGAAGCTTGACTTCCTTTTTTTTTTTTTGGTAAACTGTATACATTTCAGTTTATTTTCTCATCTTGTATGACTCATATGGAATTCACAGTCATCACAGCTGCAGTGGAGCATCTTCAAACATAAATGAAACAAATAACTAGTAGATCGATAGGAGGTGACAGACTCCCAGCTAAAATCTCACCCTAGTGTAACCCACCACTGCCCTTCTGCACTCCAAAGACTTAATGAATCACCAGGAGCACACTGGAGATTGTGTTTTGTCCGTGTGAGAATGGATTTATGTCAGCACCAAAAAAGGATCATTCCCTCTCCTTGAGATAAAGTTTCTACGAGGTGCCGGACATAGTGATTTAATACAGCTTATGTACCTATTTTATAAATACTTCATTTTAAGTTGAAACACCAAGAATGACAGAAAACCAGGATGCCTAACGAGCTAATAATTTAAAATGATATGCACTTTAGAGTAAGTTGTTTCTATGTTGGCAACAGGAAATGGTGCAACAGCAATACATACAGGAGAAATGCAAAGCCCTTTCAGTATTTCTGAAGATGTTTTGCTCTAGAAAATGTATAAGATGACATTGTTATTTAAAGCTGATGACGTTCCTACAGGGCCCAAAGTAATCTTAAATACTTAAAATAATTACCCTGTGGAGAGATTTTCAGCCCTTGAATAAGTAAAGATGTATGCAACAGGGCTCATACGCGTAAACAGGAAAGCCACAGGATGAAACAAAACACCACCACGCTCCCTAAAGACTAGCTCCGTGCCCCTTAGCTGAAAGGTGCAGAAATAGTTTGCATGCTTTCGTAAGGAAGTATTATATCTGAGATCTCCTTTGAAGGGCATCATTGTGTACGCACGGCCATCTGGGGAGAGAAGTCACAGAACATTTTGACACAGCTCACACTGCCAAGCCCTTCCCTTCTTTCATTCCCCACAATAAGGCCATCCCATTCCTCACCTGGAATTAGAGCAAAATGAAAGGGACAACTAATTCTCAATACGTAGCAACCAAGGGAAAATAGATAGGTCTCAACCACAGAAGGAAAGAAGGAAAGAAAGATTCACCAACACTGCGTCTCAGCAAACAGACTATCTGCTTACATGACAAGATGAAGCAAAACAGGAAATATGGAAACATATCATAGAATAAAGGAAGTAATAAAACAAAGAACGCGAGGGAAGGGGAGGAAAGGAGGGGAAAAGCACTCATTCCAAAAGAAAACACAACCTAAAAACAAAAAGCTTCCCATTATAGCAGGATTTATTTTAAAGGATTATCAGTGAAGAGGGGATCAAAGATGAAATGATGAAATAACAGAAATTAAAAAGATGTTGCAGAGCCATCAAAACAAACAGAAGATCAAAAATTTATCAATTCAGAACTAATAAAATAAAAACAGCAAGGGAATGAGGCGACATGGCTAGAAATGAGAAGATATGGCTAAAAATTGAATTATTGATCTTTTAAAAAAGGACTTAATTCCAAAGAATACAGAGGAGAAAGACAAATACATTTTTTTTTTAATGGAGAAAAGATAAGCACGAAAAACAAACTGAAAACTGCTGACTCTGTAGAAAAGAACCCAAAAACTGGCTAGAGAAATATTTCAAGTAATGATAGTATGAATTTTCCATAACATGAAGGAAGAACAGATTGCAATAACAGTTAAAAATTGATACAGAACGATCCAAAAGAATTATATCCTTGAGTCACTGAACTTCAAGATAAAGTAAAAACGTTCTGCAGGTGTTCAGGCAGAAAAGAGCAATTCACTCCCATGGCGTGGTGAGGAGGTCAGACTAGCCTCACTGTTCTATAGGAGGAACACTCAATGCCGGAAGACAAAGAAGCCATGTCTACAGATTTCTTAGTAGGACCCCAAAATGTTACAACAAAGCAAAATATCCTTTGAATATAAAAGAAACAGATATAGAAACATGCAAGAAGCCAGGGGACACAGCATCCATGAGTCCTTCATAAAATAAACTATTCAATAATAGAATCTAGCCAAACAAGTTATTAACAGACGCTATGGCAAAAGGACTACTTCGGCACTCAAGTTTTACAAAGTTCTGAGGGAAAGTATGGTCCAATTCTTTTATTAAATCAATCTGACCTTAGGGTATAAAAGCAGCTGTTTAATGTGCTCAAACATAAAATATCTTAGGGAATGCAGGGTGTTATGATATTTTCTTAAAATTACTTGACAATGAAATCTAGTCGACCAAGAGATAAATTAAAAGAAACAACTCAGGATGAAAAAGCCATGGAAAAGGACCAGGATGAACATCAGACTAATTTAACTGATTTAAATCTTTTGCTGCTTAACTAGTTGATGAACTGTTAAGAACACAGTACAGGTGTCCTACTTTTCCAGAGGCTCAGGTAGAGAGCTCTACACAGTCGATAAAGTTTGCTAATTGTTCGATTCAGTAAAAGGCAATCTTGACACTTAAGAACTGAATTTTCAACTGCAACATTATCACTGTATACTCATTAAAAATATTAATTCTTCCATTAATAAAACAAGTGTTTTCATCCAAAAATCTAAAATTCCAATCACCTACATATCTACTTTGTAATTCAAAAGTATACTTTTAACTCTAGAAGTCCTAATAAAAATGTATGCAGAAAGTTTGGAAAGACAAAAGTTTATCTCACTTATTCACCCTCAATTTTTTGTTACTATTTGAGACCTGCCAACTCAGGTATGTCTAAAATTACCTTTCATCATTTCAACCACTTTTTTTTCCCTCTAAACACCAGAGTTTAATAATTAGTGCATGCTTACTTATATAACATAATGAGTGAAGTCAAATGAGTGAATTCAGTGTTAATAAATTTCCTTAAATACAACCTGAGTATTTCTTTTAAAAAAGAAACAGATTTTCAAAAAGCATCTCAAAAGAATTTCAATTAATCACATCAAGGGGAAATACAGTAAGAATAAAAAACACCTACAAACTGTTAACTGTGACCTCATGGTTAATAAAATAAATAAGAGACAGACATTTTTACAAGGCACACTAATGGAATTCATTCAAATACCTTGAACTATACTCTAACATTATAATGCATTAGGTATTTTATAAAATGGCCCCAACTGACCTTTCTGTTCTGTCCTAAACTAAATTATCCTTTGGTTTCTAAAGTTATGCTCTTTTTTTCCTCCCTCTGCGTGATTGCTTGTATAACTCCTTCTGGTTGAATCATTCTCTTTCACAATTATTCAGTATTAGCCATCATTCTTCAATGATCATCTCACGTGAAGACTTTCCTGTTCTCCTAACAGCAACTACCCCCTTTAAAATCCCATCAACGGTTTATATCTTCTTACTGCATTTCATCATATTATTATATTATACCCTCTTGTACTTGTTTTATATCAATTCTCTCCATGCTGACCCTCCCACTTTTCTCTTCTCTTTCCATAAACATTACTTGGATGATCTCATTCACTCCAACCGCTTCAAGTGCCATCAATATATCACTGACTTCCTAAGTTCCTAGCCCAGAACTCTCTCCTGAGCAACAGGCCCAAATATACGCACTGGAAAATCCCTTTGGATTTCTCCCAGGACATTCCAATCTCAAAAGTTTAAAAGAACTCATCATGTTTTGCAAACCTGATCCTCCCAGTAGCACCATCCACCCAGTGACCCAAGCCCCATCTTGCTACCATTTCTGACTTCCTTAATTTCTTCAACATCACATACACTGAATAACTAAATCTATCACTTTATCTCCTAAATATCCTCCAAATCTATCCAGTGTTCTCCACCTCCACAGCCAAGCCTAAAGCCAGTTCAAGACAGTATTATCATCAGTCCTTTATCTGGTGGTCCACCCTTACTTCCCAACCCAATCCTTTTCATATATACTCAAGAGTTCACTAAAATGCAAAGCTGGTCATGTCAATTTCTTTCCTAAACCTCTTCACAAGCTCCTCACTGTTTTCACAATAAATACCAAACTTTTAAGTTATAAGGCACTAACATAATTTGAGTCCTCCTTTCCTCAAACAGGTACTATATCTCTTGGCACCCTACTCTCAAATCCTAATGATTTTTTTTTTTTTTTAACAGTTCCTCAACTTTGTCAAAATCTCCTTCTCGCCTATGTTCTTTCTCCAAAGTTCTTAACTTTTCTCTGGTGAGTCTCTTTTAGTCTAAGCTTCATTTTCATTTGCAAATCTTCACCATACTTACTGGGCCATATCTAGGTGGGTGTCCCTGCCACGTGCTGTCACAGAACCGAACACTTCTCTCACCAAAGCTCCTCCCACATTGTGTTGATACATGAGTCTGTGCTGATCTGCATTTACTACTAAACTCAGCACAGACACACACTCTACTCACCGTATTTACCGCTGCAAGCCCAGAAAAAGTGGCACTGTGCCTGGCACACACTGAGTCATCAAAAAAAAAGTTAAGGAATTAATAAATAGGACTAGACAGAAAGCTCTTTCATAGCATCCCCATACACGAATAGGCTTATTTTTATTCTTTCTAAAGCAGCAAGTATGAAAATTATTCTTCAGAGACCCTCAACATTTTTTTGAAAAATAAATGCAACATGTACAAAAATGAATTGAAGGAGCACACTCCTCTACTACTTTAAAATTGATAAATGATAATTTCAAGGAATGAGTTGCTCAAGGTAGAAACTGAAGCTTCATCATTCATACATTGTCTTTCACATCACCCTTGACATCCATCACCAACATCTGTCAATTAATTCTCCCTCTGAATCATATACATTCTCTTTATCTCCATCTCAGGTGCTAAGACTCCAAGCCAAGCCACCACCATCTCATGCTGCCCTATAAAAGCCCAACTCCAGGTTTTTGCAACCTTCCAATGCCTTTTCCATACAGAAGTCCATGCCATTTTCGCAAAACTCGACCATATGAACCTCCTGCTTGCAATCTTTCAAAGACTCTGACTGCATTTAAAGTGAAATGGAATAATGTCCTCACAATGCTGAAAGACAGTAATAACTAAGTAGCTGGAATACGTAAATTCAGACAAAAGAAGCATACAGACAAAATGCATTATGAAAGGAAAGGAAAATGACTAAGTAATGAGACACAGGATGTATTTCCTAAGAGTATTAAAAAATTCTAAACGCGTATGCATCTATTAGCATAATTCAAAATATACACAGCCAAAATTTATAGAAATAACAAGAAACTAAGAGAGTCATGATTTTTAACCCATTCTTTCAGTCATGGATAGATTAGCCAAGAAATGGAGATTATAACCCATTCTTTCAGTCATGGATAGATTAGCCAAGCAAAAATCAGTAAGGCTACAAAGAGTTTGAGCAAAATAATTTAAAAGCTTTATCTACTGGACAAATATAAACAATATACCTAACAATAAGAGAACATACATTCTTTCCAAATCCAAAGCAATTACAAAAATTGTCCTTGAAGTAGGCCATATAGTAATACTATAAATAATTAATATCAAGCAGACAACATGCTATAAATATAACACAATGAAGCTAATGTTTGGTAATTTAAAATTAACTGAAAGTACATTTGGAAATTAAAACTTCTACAGAGGGTCCCCAACTTACGATGGTTCAACTTGCGAGTTTTCAACTTTATGAATGGTGTGAAAGCAATATGCATTCTCTAGAAACTGTACTTTGAATTCTGAATTTTGATCTTTTCCCAGGTTAGTGATATGCAGTATGACACTCTGGTGATGCTGGGCAGTGGCAGCCATCACAGCTCCCAGTCAACCACATAAACAGGAGGGTGAACAATTAACACACAAGCTTTCTGTACCCAGACAACCATTCTGTTTTTCACTTTCAGTAACAGTATTCAATAAATTACATGAGACATTCGACACTTTATTATAAAACAGACTTTGTGTTAGATGATTTTACCCAACTTGGGCACGTCTGTGCCCAGGTGGGTAAAACGTTAAGTGTTGTGGGCACGTTTAAGGTAGGCTAGGCTAAGTTATGATGTTTGGTTAGTTAGGTATTGATACATTAAGTGCATTTTTGAATTAGGGTATTTTTTTTTTCTTTTTTGGCCATGACACTTGGCTTGTGGGACCTTAGTTCCCTGACGAGGGATCAAACCCGGGCCCCCTCAGTGGAAGCGCAGAGTCCTAATCACTGGACCGCCAGGGAATTGCCAAGGATATTTTCAACTTATCATGGGTTTATCAGGACATAATCTCATCATAAGTCAAAGAAGATCTGTAAATAACTCAAGACTCTCAGAAAAGAATTATAGTGGAATACAGAAAATAAATAGGTCTAAATGATATAGAAAATACTTCATATCAAAACTCATGAAATACAGTTAACGCCGTGTTTAGAGAGAAATTCTATACTGAAATCCTTAGAGTATAAAGTTAAAAATTAATTAGTTCAGTAACTAAATTTATCAGACAACCACTATGAGAAGAAACTCAAGAGAAAATCAAAGACAAATAAAAACTAAGAATACATAAAAAACAAAAATACAATAGAAGGAAACAACAACAACAACAAAAGGAGCTTTTGAAAAGACTACAAAATTGACAAATCCCTGACAAGACTTACCAAAGGAAATAAAAAGAGAAGTAAAAAACATAAAAATAATCATTTTGAAACAAATAAAATGAAAAGAGAGACATAAGTACAGATACAACAAGATTAAAGATATAATTAATGGACAACTGTGAACATCCTTGCTATGGGCTGAATTGTGTCCCCCAGAAATTTCTTATGTTGAAGTCCCAGTATCTCAGAAAGTGACTGTATTTGGAGACAGAGCCTTTATAGAGGTAGTTAAGGTAAAATGAGGTCAAGTGGGTATGTTTTAATCCAATATGATTGGTACACAGAGGAAAGACCATGTGAAGGCACAGGGAGAAGAAAGCCATCTATGAGCAAAGGAAAAAGGCCTCAGAAAAAATCTACTCCATCAACACCTTATCTAGGACTTCTAGCCTCCAGAATGTAAGAAAATAAATTTCTGTTGTTTAAGCCATCCAGTCTGTGGTCCTTTGTAATGACAGTTCTGGCAAACTAATAAAATCTTTATGTCAATAAATCTGAAAACTTAAACGAACAACTTTATAGAATACACAACTTACCAAAACTGACTGAAGAAGAAACTGAAAACCTAAATAGTCTTATTACCACTAAAGGAAATGAACTTCAAGTTCAAATTTTACCCACAAAGAAAACTCCAGTCCCAAATAGCTTTACAAGTGAGTTCTACTAAATATGTAAAGATAAGATTATTCTAGTTATTCACATGCTCTCAAAGAATAAAGAAAAAAGATCCTAATATTGATACCAAAACCCAGTCAGAATATTATGAGAAAAGAAAACTACAGGCCAGTCTCACTTAGTAGATACAAACATCCTATATAAAATTATCATGACAAAGTGCATAGAAAAACACTAGCCATATAATAAATATATATTCAGCCAAATCAAAAATTAAAGCAATATTATAAAAGTGAAAAGTCGGTCCACAATCTTGGAGAAAATATTTTCAACATATTTAATTAGCCCTGAATATCTACTCCAAGGCGAGAAAAAAATTGACTACCATTCAACAGAAAAATAGGCAAAAACACATGAAAAGGAATTCCACAGATGAAACTAAATAACCAGTAAACATATAAACTATTAGTAATAGAAAAGTGCAATTAAGGCCACAAGGAAACACTATTTAACACACACCTGACTGATAAAACTCTAAATGTCAGCAGAAACCAAGAGTCAGTAAGGATGTGGAGAAATGGAACTATCAAACAGTGCTATTTAAGTGTTGCAACAATATGGGAAAACAACGGGGCATTATCTAGTATAGTTGAAAATGTGCATACTCTACAATCCAGCAATTCTACCCCTAGAGATATACTCCAGAGAAACCCTTCTACTTGTGCACCAGGACACATTTAAGTGACTGTACACAGCAGTATGGTTTAAAATAGCAAAAAGCTAGAAAGAATAAAAGTGTCTATGGCTGAAGAATGGATAAATTACAGTATGGTCATATAATATAGTTCTATTTGGTTGTGGAAATGAATAATTTTACCTACATGTATCAATGTGGATGAATATCAAAACACAAAATTTGAGTAAGAAAAGCAAGTTACAAAGGAAAAGAGTATAGCACTACTCATCTGATGTCCCAAGACAAGTAAAAGTAAACAGTATGTAGTTCCTGAATACATACTTATATATGATGACAAGCATTCTAAAAAGCAAGGAAAGTACAATAAAAAATGCAGGATAATGCTCATGCCTGGAACTAAAAGGGGTCTTTAAAAATATTGGAAACATTCTATTTCTTAAGTTGGGTTTCTCTTTATCATTATGTCTTAATAACTTACATATACATCCATCACATATATTCTTTTACATCTACCAAAAACTTCATAACTTCAAGAAAGCATCTACCCCTACTCTTTCAACTAGAAACACATTGTTTAAATTGATTAAATAAGAATTTTCAAAGTTACTGATTCTGAAATAAAATGACTGTTAGCTAGAATTTGCTTTGTTAAGACTACATAGTCATCACACAACACAAGCAATTATTTTAAGAATCAAAATTTAATTTGCAACACCAAAGCATAAGAAGAAGAGTAGAGGGGAAATCCTTAGAACACTCAACTTACCAAACTAAAAAAAAAAAAAAAAAAAGCATATTATCCATTAAAAAATATCATGCTGCTAGATACATTAATATAAAATTTTGGGGCTACCACAGATGCATAGACTAATAATCATAAATACTTAGTATAGGAAAGTACCCTCTTCATGTTTGTTATTTTATTTAACCATAGTCTGAGCAGTAAATTCAGAATATTTTTGCCATGTCATCAGCATAGTTGTGTAGGGTAACTGTTTAGGAAAATCCTGCCTTGCCATTTTCCACATAGTTAGCTCCTGTAAACCAGACCTTTTCACTCTTCCACTTACTGGAAAAGTCAACCTTAATAAATTTTCAGTGTTTCAGGTTTTGTGTGACCCATCTGCCAACTTTTCAGGGCCTCATCTTTGTCACTCTTCCATCGCACATGATCACATGATGACATTCTTTAACACTTTTTTCAAAGAAGGAAAAAGTGAGAGATCAGACTCATTTTCTTTCTCATTCTCTTTCTTTTGTCCTCATTCATCCTCCATCCATCTGTTTATTCAAACGTCCATTAAAATGATATCCATCCATTTTGCTTTAAAATCAAAAATAGGCAAAAGTTAAACCTACTTGCTTAAACTGGGTTTTAAAAATCCGTGAACTACAAGTCACCACGTTCCCTTTAGCCTTCCTTTCTCCCAAACCTACCCCTCTACACTGGGCTATGTAACCTTGAGCAAATTGCTTCATTTTTATTGATTTTTTCCTCCTTTTTACATCAATCCACTTGAATGAGATATTTCTTATAGAAACATCCAACTCCAAATTTCTACATTTCTAAGATATATGTTTGAAATTTTCAGCATTGCTTGAGAAGAAAAATCTAGAAAACAGCTACTGTTTTTTAAATTTATTTTTATTTTTTAATTTTTTTAATTTTTATATAATTTTAAAGGTTACTTTCCATTTACAGTTATTATGAAATATTGACTATATTCCTCATGTTGTAAATACATCCTTGGGCCTATCTTACATCCAATCGTTTGTACCTCCCACTCCCCCATCCCTGTACTGCCCCCCCTGCCCACTGGTAAGCACTAATTTGTTCTCTGCATCTGTGAGTTTGGAAAGAAGCTGCTCTTGAGGGCAGCAATAACATCATCCCTTCGAAGCGCAGACCCTGCATCCTGAACTACTGAACAAGACTGAGCCAACATAAAAAGAATAACAATTCGCTAACCCACTGGTCCCATTTAGTCTCCCCTCTCACCCGGTCAACATATTTCAACATGGAAAGAGCAACTAACCTTACCAGCAGTTTCTGCTGGGGCTTTAGTAGTATCTGTTTCACAGTTAGAGGCAAAGTAAGATGGAGACTTAATTTCTCATTCAAAAAGCACTAGAGACTTCTCCACTGTAATTAAATTCTTACATACAACAATGTATATTGTTTCTGGCAGAACAAAAAATAAATGCTGTTGCATAATTGATTAGAACCAGGGAAGAGACCTCAATTCACACTGAGTTGCAACACAGAAATCTCTTGGCCTTTTCTCTCTTTGCCGCCCCTTGATTATTTACACCAAGCTGGCCAGAAGTGGGCTGGGGAACTGCCAGACTGCATGCCCGGGGCCACCTCTGAATAGCTGATATCTCAGTTTTTCTTCAAACTCTATGAGGAGAATTAAGAAGTGAGGTGGGGGTGCAATGATTACCTAGTTAGACAAGCAAGCATTTCAGATGCATAAATGTCCTAGAGTAGAACCAGAAGAAATTATAAATGGAAATCATTTAGTTGCTTAAAACAATAAATTCTGCTTACTCTCCTCTACCTGTAATCACTCAACCTCTCCTCCCACACAAATATCGTCACAAGTAGCTCCTCCACAATTATTTCTCTACTGGGGCCTTTCTAAATGGCACTTTTAGAAATGATGTACAAATAAATGTTTCGAAACAAAGATTAAATGTACGCCGTTCTACTAACTGCAGTGCAACCTTACGCAAGTCCCTCAGGATCTCAGAGAATGATAAAGGTTGTCACGGATGGAAATAACATATCTAGCCAGAAGCCAGACACCCGCCTATTTCCATCATTTTCTCCTTTTTAGAATGAGTATATTCTGGAGGAGAGAAGAGTTTACAAGCATAAATAAGATACTCTGTCCTTCATATCTATAGGTTGGCGACATTAATCTCCGTGAAAAGTAGTCACCACTGGAAAGAACTGAGTCCACAAAGGGAATAACCAGATAAAGTGTCTCAATTCATGTGATCCTGGTGTTTAAGGACTGTGAATTCGATCTGCAATTCAATTTAAAAGGAATGGAGTAATTAAATTTAAAAAGTAATTAAAACTCAGAAAAATCTAGCAAGCGTTACCCATAAACTAGAATCAATCAACCTCTCTCTTCCACACACACACACACACACACACACACACCCCATGTAAATGTAAAAATATAAACTGGCATATTCTACCAGTATCTGAACTTCTTTTTTTAGCAACCTAATTGTTCTTACTCTCTATCTGATTAGAATGCTATTTCTGAATTTACTCTAAATCACAAATCAGAGTCAAGTCCTTTCTGGGGTTATGGATGGAATTCTGGGAACTGAAGGCAGGTTACCTTCAAAAGCTTTTCTTCTTTTTTTCCCCCCAAACCCAGTCAAGGGCTAATACCCTCTCCCTGTCTACCTTCACCCACCTCTCCAAACGCTCTCCTTTACCTCTGTTCCAGGAAGGCCCATCATACAGGATTTCCTGGTCCTGCACCAGGGCTCAACACACACCTCCGGGAAACCTCCCAGCACAGGAGAGTCGACTTGTGAGATAAAGAGCCACTTGCCCTTCCAGCCTGTTGCACAGGCCTCACCTTTCTTGGTGCCAGCATGCTCCTACTTCGGCAGTCCCGCTGGTGTTGCCCTTTGCCCTCTGACGCCCCCCCCCAGCCCCCAATCCTCCCCTCCAGTATTAGCGCCTCCTGTCCGGAACCGGGCGTGAATTAACATATGCCTCCTCCTTAGCTGCTCTCCAGCGATTCTGTTCAGTTACAGCCTGTCACCCTCACCTCTAACGTACGCTGGTCCTGACATCATTTATTCTTACTCTGGATATAATCTCTCAATCTCATTCTTGCTCATAATTTTACTCTGAACTTTACTAGCTGGATAAGCCCCTAACATCCGGATGACCCACCTAATCTCCACCATTTTATATCAGAATCTCCCCTCTTCTCATGCTATGTTCGATCTTCCTATGCTCTCAAAGCTCCCCATGGCCACACGGCCCTGGCTTGAGCCTGACCGTTCTACTACATTATAGAGGGACAGTCAAAATCCAGGGAGCATAGTGATCTCAGCTACTACTGACACCAAAAACGAGTCAAGTACCACATGAGGCCACAAACGATCCTGCCGTTCCTCAAGAGGTGAGCAGAGCTCAAAAACAGTGAATCCAGGCAGGTGGTTGTCCAGAGCGGGTGAGACTTCTCTGTGTGGGACATCATCTCCACTACAAGCCTGGGTCCCAAAGACAGTGCTTCCGTCCTCGGACGGGAATGGAAGGATCAAGGAAAGAGGACATGGATCAGAAAAGGTACGACATACAACACTCTGGTGGAGGGAAGGGTGAGGAAGGAGACTCCTGCAGGAAAATGGGGAGAACAGGCAACGTGGGACTCAGTGCTGGGTATGAACTGTCACAGCTTAGCTGAGCTCCACCTGCATGGTCCAGCACCGTCTTCCCTGCAGGGTTCCACAGCTCCTGGGTTATAAGGGACACCGTGGTGAGACCCAGAAGGCAGAAGTGCGGCAGCCCTCGTGTTCTCACCACACTTAGAAGATCAATGCAGGGCTCAGGGGCGGATGCAGCTTGTGCCCGCTGTCACTCTGTGCTTGCACACCATGCTGGCTCAGGGGTGGAACGAGCCCCCAAAATCTCCATCAGCTTATCTGATTCTCACACGAGATACTTGTGACTCAGAGAAGGCGCCAGCTTCCCCTGCAGTTCGCAGCATCCTCGAGGAGATGGAGGCTGGTGAGCAGTGAGGAGTCTGTGTGGACTCAGCTCACCCTCACGGCTTCCGTTCATCCCTGCTCTCCAGCACCTCCTGTCACCCTTTCTTCCTGACTGCGTGCCCTGCTGACGTCAGGCCTAGCACCCAAAATACAGAAGCAACAACCACACCTAACTTGCCTAGCTAGCTCCTAAAATCAGATGAGGTCAAATCCTGATACTAAATTCCATATTCTCTACCATTCCCGTGGTTCTGTTCCTCTGAGCCAACCCTAGCTCCAGGAAAAAAGCATGTTGAATATGAATAACCAACTGATTCTTAAATTGGAATATTTGTGAGTCTTACTTCCATTAGGCCTTAAGGTATACTAAGGACTAAACTATAAGATAAAGAATCATACTCATTGTTGAGTCAATAATCATTCATGATTTTATTAAACAAAAGTCTCTTTAGAGAACAGTAAGAGATTAATTCTCAGCTAACATCAACTGGAGAGAGGTGAAAGAGGTTACAATTTTTTTTTAATGCACAGATGTTGTTAATAACAAAATTAACCAGATAGATATTATATTTCAACAAATGCTTTTAATAATCAATCACTACGTTGCTTTAATACTCTGATGTTCTCATTAAATCAAAACTGGTTAACTAAAATGGTTATGTTTAAAAGATGCTCATATCATTTTTATGATCACTCCTGAAAATTTCTAGTAAAACACATTATATAAACTACTTTGGTAATGTACTCTAAATAGGATGACATAAAGCTTAGCTGAAGATCCACTATAATCAAAGGGCCAGAGAATGAAAATGAGAGAGAGAGAGAGAGAGAACACAAAAGTACACCAGAGCATGTGAGACAGAGGGAGAGAGAGAGACATAAAAGGGGAGAGAGACAGAGGGGGAAGCAAAGAGAAAATCATTTGGACACATAAACGACCCTCAACAGATTTTAGCTGAAATATTTAATGGTATCACTGAGTATTACATTTATCCTTAACTCCAAAAGGAAATTTTGCAGGGCACTTTTGTGACCAAGAGAAAGAAAATATACTTTTGTGTTTACTTAGAATTTTTTTTGAACAAAAAAATGGTGACTTTTACTCCTATTTCTTCCAGAAAATGTGACACCATCATTCAAGGCCCAGGTCAAAGGTCGCTTCACAAGTGAAGCCATCACCGGCTCCCTAGGTTTCATTATATATATTGTAGCACTAATCATATCAAATAGTAGTAACTCATTTGCCTGTTCCTGAGATGAAGAAGCCTTGAAAACAGGGTCCAAATATAATTTGGCTTTGTAGGCCTGTGTCTAACAAATAACATACTCTAAGTATAAGATTACTAGATTCAATCAGACTACAGCATAGGTGTCATGATTAATTTAATGTATCAACTTGACTGGGCCACAGGGTGCCCACATTAAACATTATTTCTGAGTGTGCCTGGGAGGGTGTTTCTAGATGAGATTGGCATTTGAATCAGTGGACTCAGTAAAGCAGATGGCCCTCCCCAGTGTGGGAGGCCATCGTCAAATCTGTTGAGGGTCTGAATAGAACCAAAAGTGGAGAAAGGGAGGATTAGTCCTTTCTCACCTGCTTAAGCTGGGACACTGGACTTCTCCTGGCCTTGGATTCACACCACCGGCTCCCCTGGTTCTCAGGCCTTTGGACTTGAACTGGAACTACACCACTGGATTTCCCAGGTCTCCAGCTTACAGATGGCAGATCATGGGACTTCTCAGTCTCCATAATCACATGAGCCAATTTTTACAATAAATTACATATATTATATATATATGTATATTTACACACACATATATGTGTGTATGCATATATATATATATATATATATATATATATATATATATATATATATCCTATTAGTTCTGTTTCTCTGGAGAACCCTGCCTAATACAAAATAAGCTGTCAACATTCTGTGAGGGAAATGAATAGCATGTGTACCAACCACTGCAGCATATCCAGTGAGTGCACGGATTTTATTTCCTCCGAGAGAAAGCCAGAGGTATCTATTTCTTATCGATACAGAGCAACAACTTAGAAGTCCCCAGTCAGATCCTGAAACTGGAAGCCGACATATTAAGTCAGAGACCCGGTACCCCCTGGTATGCAGGTATGTTCCAGCAGTATCCTCAGTCCAAGGAAACAATATAGATACAATTACTGGCCTGAACAGCAAATTTTCCTAAAGCCAAATGGACATCACTAACGTGACTTAAAATGATGAAACGGCTATTTCAACGAGCACTTAGCAACTACCAGACAATATGTGAACGCTTTAGCATTTTACTCACTTAACTTTCATGACAACTGCATGGACGAGACACTACTATCATCGTCATCCACATAGCACTGGTGTGACAATGAGCTACAGAAGCAGGCGAAGCCCTGGCAGAGCTGGGCTTGAAAGCCAGGAGGCCTGCACGTAGAGCCAAGCTCTTAAACATGTCAGCAGGTTCAACAGTCTCCATGGGTCCCTTAAATGTACCTAAAATACTACCTATTAGAAACGGCGATGTTAAGGCATTTTTCTACCCTTCCTTTAAAACTCACTGAAAGCTTTTAAAGCCAATTTAGAAAAAACAAACAAACAAACAAACAAACAGAGAAGAACTCCATCTTAAGTGAAAGTAAAAACAGTCAGAAACTCAGACTGCCAATCAAAACATACTCATCAAAGACTGTGAAATCTCGGAGTCCTCGGGGAACGGATACATACCTCCTCAGACCTGGAGCAATTTCCTAAAAGTGAAAATCACAGCGATGAAAGGCCTATCCAGTGAAAGCAGAGAAAGTGGTGCTAAGAGAGCAAACACACAGATGCAGCATTTTCTAGAGTCTAGCTCCATCATCCAGGGGGGTCACTGAAGTGCCAGAAGTACAGGAGCCTTTGTCTCCAGAGGCTCTGCTGTACAAGGGCAATTGAGGGAGGACTCTGGAAGTAACACCTTTATTTAGAGTATCTGAAATAAGAAACGCAAGACAAAGATTTGGACTCATCTAGCACATGCCCAAAACTGTTGGTGCCCCTGTCCACAATACTACCTGCCATACTGGAAACTACCGGCCCCATTCAAAGATGGGTAAAAACCAGAGAGAGGCCACAAGGGAACTGTGCATGAAAGCAGCAAGTATTAAAAGCCAGAGAGAAATGTAAGCAAGAGGCCAGTGAAGAACAAACACCGCAGGAAGAATTTACCCAAGGAAACAGATGAAGAATTTGGATAAATAGCACCACTTCACAGGCTCAAAAATAATAATGGTTCAAACAAAAGGGTCTTGCTTTAAAAGAAAATAATATTCAGGAAAGTACAGGGCTCAAATGATAAAATACGGGACATGTGAAACAGATGAAAGTAAGTAGACAGAGTTATGAAATACTACAGAGATGATAGTTAACTCCAGGAACTAAAGAGTAACAAAGAATTTGACTGAAAAGGTAGTAAGAAAAAATGTTGAATGGGAAAGCACAGTTAAGTGAAATAAAAACGTTAAAGGTGAAGACCACAGATACAAAACGCCAAGGAGAAACATTATACCTATCTTCAGGGTTACTAAACAAGAGAACAAATAGAAAAGACACCTTAAATATAATATTTAAATCTGAAGACATAAAAACAGAGTCTACTTCTCAGAGCTGAATGGGAGGATCCAAGAAAAACTGACACAGAATGATAAAAACCAAGAAGCAAAACTGATGAAGTTACTGAACTTCTAGCTTACTAAAAATAGTCCATGGACATCTGAACAAAAAGCAAGACAAGAACAAATGCAAAGACCAGTTTGCTTCAGCCTTCACAGTGACGCCAAATACCAGATGACAGTAAAGTAGTGTTTCCATATTTCTGAGAAAAATAAGAATTAATACTAATTGGCTTTGATAATTACAGTTAACAATCAGAAAATAAATGTTAATAAACCTAAGTTTTAAGAAGATAGTAAAACAAGAAGAGGGAAAAGAGTTAGAAATGTCATTAATTTACCCATCTTTCATAGCAACAAGTCAAAAGATGTTGTTTGAAGTTAAATTCAGTCATTAAAAAAAACCACAGAATTATCAGAACTCAAAGTTTTTTATTTTCTTTTTCTCTTAACTCTCAGATGAGAGCATCACTTTGGTGAAAGGACGTTAACTTGAAAATAATAAATTCCTTTGGTTTAAACTCAGCTTCTATTTCTTCCATTACATCAGAAGCAAACAAAAATAACTCTATATTAGAAATACAAAGTATAAATATGATCCTATTTTTGTAAAACCATCTCTCTTTACTTGTATATACGTACACAGAGATGCTGCAAATAATGCTCACCAAATGTTAACAGGTGTGGGACAGGGAGGTGATGGGACTTTGCATGCTTTAATGTTTTAAAATGAGCAATACATCATCTTTTCAAAGAATAAAGCCATTATTCTACTTCAATAACTGCATAATCTTTCTCAAATCCCTGTATATCATTTTGTTCTCGTATCCCAGGTCTAAGAAATCAGACACCCAAGGGTGACAGGACTTGACCGAAGAATGGCCTCACGCAGGACTATATTTTAATAAATATGCTATACACCTACTAGTTTGGATCATTATCACATCTACTGATTAGGCTCAATAAAAGGAATAACTTTTAATATAACTAGATATGCCTGGAAACAGGATGAACTGCCACATGCAGTAGGAAATTCCAAGCAGTACTCAAGATACAGCGCTGAAGTAACCAACCAACTCTTATGGAAAGACAGCCATGTACCAAGCACAGATTAGAGTCAATGACCTTTGTGGGCACTTCCAATTCTGAAGATACTTGACTTTGTGATGTGACGTCATGCAACAAAGTCATGAATCTCTGCCTTATGCTGCATAAATAATAGTAGCAAGCACGACCCAAACTTTTAGAACTCTACAGCTCTGAACTACTTTCATAAATATGTCATATTTTCTTTCACCCCATAACAATTCTTGAAATAGGTAGGACAGGTGTTATTAGTTCCACTTGGCACTTGAGAAAATTAAAATTCAGCAAGAAGTCACTGGTCCAAGATCATACAGGCAGAGAATTGCAGAGCGAAGACTTGACTTTTTGTGATTCCATGTTTACTGCCCAGGCAGCTACTCTACATAAATGTATAGTGGCCTACCGCTGACAATATATTTCACTTACATCAACTGGGGCTTTCTCAACAACTATGCCTACTTAGCTCAAAATGGAAGAAAGGCTGGATTGTTGCTATTACAGTCTTTCCACCTTGAGTGAAGAAAGAGCCTTGAAACTTCATGGAAAAGAAATTTAAAGTAACCACCCTATATATGCCCATAGCTATGAAGCAAACTTTTTTTCTGTAGGGAATTAAAGATGTCCCAGAAAGGCCTGCTATCGTCCTCTTGCTTTCCAAATCCAAAAAAGGAAAACTTAGCCACTGTTAACGCTGAATGGTTTAGGCAGCTGTTCACCAGAGGCAGTCACAGAGCAAAAGTTTGAACATGAACTCTGATAAGCTGGACTAATGTATATGCATGCATATGTTTTGGACACCTGCTCTAAACCAGCTGTTGAGAGCACTTGGGAAACATACTGAAATGGATGGAAAACAATGGAGCAAAGCCAGGTTTGTGGAGTCAGGTCCACAAACATTCACAATGAGAGCAACTGCTAAAATATGTTAAAGAGCACATAGACAAGGTTTTATGCCGATATATGTGAATAGAAAATAATGGATAACTGGAATCTTTTTAGAACTTATTTAATGTTATCTAATGGCAAATGGTAAAGCGACAAATTCAAGTGCAATGAAATGGAGTAAAAGAAAGAACTTAAAAACTGAGTAAAGAACTCAGTTTTTTTTTTAAGTAAAGAAAGAACTTAAAAACTGAGTGTGTGTGTGAATATATACACACACACATACTTTGATATAAATACATTTATATACTGTATTTATATATTATTGATTAATTGATTGATTGACTGGTTGAAAGAGGAGATGAAGACAGCACCTGAAAATAAGACTATTGATATGGCCACAAAGTAAATTTTACAAATGCTATTTAGGCTGTTTAAATATTAGAGCATAAGCAGAAGGCACAGCATGATATTCTGTGGCTCTTGGCAAGATTTTATCACCGCTGGCAAACTGGAAATGTACAAAATAGTTTTAAGAGCCATATTCAAATCCCTTTTCAATTATGTAGACAGTGGCAATGTTGCATCCACTGCTGACATTTTAAAAACGTCATCTTAAAACTGGCCTTGGGAATATACATGAAATATAGAAGAGATAAATTTCCAAACTGCAATTTTCTCTCTGAATCAGACCTTACTAAAACTAACAACACCTGATTCAAGCAGGTTTAAAAACAAGCATCAATGTACTCTTTGTTCTAAGGCATCTATAACTGAAAACACAGATTGAGAAATATAAGGAACAGCAAGAAGAAAAACATAATTCATTGGGACAAACACATTAAGTGAAATACTCACTGCTCCTTCCTCTATAAAGACTTCTGAACTCATGAATTATGAGCTATGAGGCACGATCATTTAGAATGAATCACACATAATATATTATACTTAATCAAGATAATATTTTCAGTCTACCCTCAGGGTAAGTATTAACACAAAGATTCTCTTTGCGATAATCTTCAGTTGTCATAAAATTAGTTACAGAGCAATGACACTGTCAAAATGTATAAACTTACAAAGCTGACACTGATCCATTCAAACATAAAAATTTAATTACAAATGAACAAAAACATAAATATAAGATCAACATCATACATAAGAAAAGGGATAAGTACTTTCTGCATGATAATGAGTGAAGGTTTCCATGTTTACGCAGCAATGAGTCAGGAAAATTTGAATTTACTACATTTGCCCTATTTGTCTTAAGGAGTATAGAAAATTGTTTAACGTTACATTATACATGAAATTATCAATGGTTTGCTGGAGCTAGCTCATCTCCAGCTCATGAGAGCCAATTGTTAAATTTTAAGGAATCTTGCAAGCTCTTTGTTAAACCATTGAAACCAGCCGTAGTGGGAATATTTACACCATGGGAATTGACAAATATTACAGATCAGGCCTCCCCACCCCATGCCCTAGAGCCAGTTTACTAGCACACCACTAATCCATATACAAATAAGTACACAGTACAATTAATTCTCACAAAGTAAATGTACCCATATAGGTAATACTGAGATCATAAAAAAGAACATTACCCAGAAATCTACCTTGTATCATCTCTGAATCAAAACTCCCTCTAGAGGGCTAAAAACTTTCCAGAAACAAATACAACAAAGGAGAAATTTTAGCAAGGAAAAAAGAAAGGCTTTTTTTTTTTTTTTAAGATGCCACATACATGTAAAATCATACAGTATTTGCCTTTGTCTTTATTTCACTTAGTGTAATGCCTTCAAGGTCCATCCACGTTGTCACAAATGGTAGGAGTTCCTCATTTTTTATGACTGAATAATACCCCACTGTGTATATACACCACATCTTATTTATCTTTTCATCTGTTGACAGACAGGTTGTTTCCATGTCTTGGCTACTATAAATAATGCTGCAATGATCATGGGGGTACAGGTATCTCTTCAAGTTAGTGTTTTCATTACCTTTGGATATACTCCCAGAAGTGGAACTGCTGGATCATATGGTAGTTCTGTTTGTAATTTTTTGAGGATCTTCCATAATGTTTTCCATAGTGGCTGCACCAATTTACAATCCCACCAACCAGTGCACAAGGATTCCCTTTTCTCCACATCCATGTCAGCATTATCTCTTATCTTTTTAATTGTGGCCACTCTAACAAGTGTGAGGTGATATGTCATTTCTCTGATGACTAGTGATATTGAGCATCTTTTTATGTTCCTGGCCTTTCAGATATCTTCTTTGGAGAAATGTCTGTTCAGACTTAGGACCATTATTTTATTCAGTTATTTGGGGGTTTTTGCTATTGAGTAGTACGAGCACCTTCTATTCGGGGATATTAACCCCTTATCAGATACACAGTTTGCAAATATTTTTTTCCCATTCTGTAGGTTGTCTTTTCATTTTGTTGATGGTTTCCTTTGCTGTGAAGAAACTTTTTAGCTTGATGTAGTCCCACTTGTTTATTTTTTATTTTGTTGCTTGTACTTTAGGTGTCATATCCAAAACATCATTACCAAGACCTATGTCAAGAAGCTTTGTTCCTGTACTTTCTTGTAGCAGTTTCATGGTATCAGGTCCTACATTTAAGTCTTTAATCTATGTTGACTTAAGTTTTGTAAGTGGTGTAAGATATGGGTCCAATTTCATTCTTTCATACATGTATATCCAATTATCCCGGTATGATTTATTGAAGAGACTGCCTTTTCTCCATTGAGTATTCTTGGCTCCCTTGTCAAATATTAGTTGACCATATATGTTTGGGTTTATTTCTGGGGTCTCGATTCTGTTCCGTTGGTTTTTTCCCTACCAGTACCATACTGTTTTGATGACTATAACTTTATAGTACAGCTTGAAATCAGAAAGTGTGATGTGACATCTCCCATTTTTTGTTTCTCAGGATTTCTTTGGCTATTCAAGGTCGTTTGTGGTTCCATATAAATTTTAGAAATGTTTTTTCCTACTTCTGTAAAATACATAATTGGAATCTTGATATGGATTGCACTGAATCTATAGATGGCTTTCAGTCATATTAATATTTTAACAATATTAATTCTTCCAATCCATGAACATGAGGTACCTCTCCATTTATTTGTGTTTTCTTCAATTTCTTTCATCAATGTCCTGTAGTTTTCAGCATAGAGATCTCCTAAAATGTATTCTTTTTCATCTCCTTAAATTGATTCCTAAGTACCTTACTGTGTTTGATGCTACTGTAAATTGAATCAATTTATTCCTTTTTCAGAAACTTTGCTGTTAGCGTATAGAAACGCTACTGATTTTTGTTATGTTGATTTTGTATCTTGCAACTTTACTGAATTCATTAATCATATCTATCAGTTGTTTTGGTTGAGTCTTTAAAATTTTCTATATATAAAATCATGCCATCTGCAAATAAAGACAATTTTACATCTTCCGCTGCAATTCTGATAACTTTTTTCTTTTTCTTACATGATTGCTCTAGCTAGGACTTCCAGTATTATGTTGAATAGAAGTGGTGAGAACGGACACTCTTGTCTTGTTCTCGATCTTAGAGGAAAAGCTTTTGTACTTCCACCATTGAGTATATTAGCTGTGGGCTTGTCACATATGGCCTTTATTATGTTGAGATATGTTCCTTCTAGGCCTAACCTGTTAAGACTTTTTGTCATGAATGGATGCTGAATTGGAAGAAGGCAATTTCAAGTGAAAGATATAATCTGGAAAATCATTTGTAAGTATCTGTGAAGGTGGGCTGGCAGAAAAAGACATGATGTACATTTATTTGAAGGTAGCAGGAGCAATGGGGGAAGGAAAATATGAAACTGTATGTGTTGTGCAGCTATATAAAGAGTTATGAGGCACACGCCTCTGTACTAGACTTTATGAAATAGAAATGGTTTAACATATTGTCATTTTCTTAGTATTAATTTATGATGTTTATATTATGACCAGTATGAAGTACACAAAAAGTTCAAATAAATACTACAAAGTGATAACCAGCACTTGATTACTGTTGAAATTCCCAGGATTTTCTTACTCTCTAACTTACACCAGTATTTGTCTGTGAAAAACCAAAGTTAAAAGCCTTTCATAATCATCCTATGTCCTTGATGAAAGCCAAGACTGCAGCTGCAAAGAGGACAGCACTGACAGCAATCATATACCATAGAGCACTAGGATTAGGCTTAGGCTTGTGGTAGGAATTGATACATATTAAACAAAATCTGGCTTTTTTTTTTTTTGTCCCAGTGATCAGTTGTATCAAGTGGTTTTCCATTTTTTAATTATCATCTGAAAGTTGATTCTTAAACCAGCTTCAGTTCCCGAAACTGACAACAGCTAGACTTGCACAAAGAAGGGCTGCCTCTTTATAATTTTTTTTTATATATTTAAGGGTTTAAAAACAAAAATTAGGGCTTCCCTGGTGGCGCAGTGGTTGAGAGTCCGCCTGCCAATGCAGGGGACGCGGCTTCGTGCCCCGGTCCGGGAAGATCCCACATGCCGTGGAGCGGCTGGGCCCGTGAGCCATGGCCGCTGAGCCTGCACGTCCGGAGCCTGCACTCCGCAACGGGACAGGCCACAACAGTGAGAGGCCCGCGTACCGCAAAAAAAAAAAAAAAAAAATTACACTTTATAGATAGATGAATGTCTCTAACCATTGACCTCTGTCTCACAGTCAGACAAAGAAGTGCTCTAATGAGAATAACTGCCCAAAATTAATGTTCAAAATAGGACTGCCACTGCAATTATACAGTTTGACTAACCAACCTTTATTGTTTTCCTCTTCATATAGATATTCATTCATCCATTTGTTTCTAGAGTCACATTGATCCTGCAAGAAAAGCACACACAAAAAAACCAAATAATTAGAACCAATAAGGGGTTAATATCCAAAATATATAAACAGCTCATACAACTCAACATCAAAAAATAACCCAATTAAAAAATGGGCAGAAGATCTGAATAGACATTTTTCCTAAGAGGACATGCAGATGGCCAACAGGCACATGAAAAGATGCTCAACATCGCTAATCACCAGGGAAATGCAAATCAAAACCACAATGAAATATCACCTCACACCTGTCAGAATGACTATCACCAAAAAGAACACAAATAACAAATGTTGGCAAGGATGTGGAGAAAAGGGAACCCTCATACACTGTTGGTGGGAATGTAAATTGGTGCAGCCACTGCGGAAAACAGCATGGAGGCTCCCCAAAGAACTAAAAATAGAACTACCATATGACCCAGTAATTCCACTCCTGGATATATATCTGAAAAAAAAAGAAAAACACTAATTCAAAAAGATACGCTAACCCCAATGTTCATAGCAGCATTATTTACAATTGCTAAGATATGGAAGCAACCTAAGTGTCCAACAACAGATGAATGGATAAAGAAGATGTGCTATACATACACAATGGAATACTACTCAGCCATAAAGAATGGAATTTTGTCATTTGTAACAACATGGATGGACTTGGAGGCTATTATGCTAAGTGTAATAAATCAGACAGAGAAAGACTGTATGATATCACTTACATGTGGAATCTAAATAATACAACAACCTAGTGAAGATAACAAAAAAGAAGCAGACTCGCAGATAAAGAGAACAAACTAGTGGTTACCAGTGGGGAGAGGGAAGTAGGGAGAGGCAACGTAGGAGCAGGGGAGTAAGGGGTACAAACTATTATGTATACAATAAGCTACAAGGATATGTTGTAGAACGCAGGGAAAATAGCCAATATGTTATAACTATAAATGGATTGTAACCTTTAAAAATTGTGAATCACTATATCCTACACCTGTATCTTATATAATATCGTACATCAGCTATACTTCAATTTTAAAAAATGAGAAAAAAGTTCCACATGTTGGTAACATTCTTCCACTGGAGGAAAGAAAAAGAAAACCTTAATTCTGCAATTTTTGAAGCTCTTGATTAGTGGAGTGACACAATAAAAGTAATGGCTGACGAACAGTTTTGGTTTTTGCTTCCTCTTTAGCAGCCATGTAAAGGGCAAAATGGAGAAATGAAGAAACAGAGGCAGAAACTCCAGCTATGACACTATGACAGATCCTGGGCACAAGATATGAAAATCTGTATAAAGATAAGGGAAGGAGGGGAGAAAAAGAAAGGCATGCAACAGGGAGAGAAGGCTGGGGAGAAGATGGCAGAAACTGCTTTAGAAGTAAATTTAATGTAAGAAAGAGAAGCCACAAATGTTCCGGCTGGAGCAGTTGGCTCTATTATTCTTCGCAACTAAGAGATTGTTAAAGGAATGCTGTTCTCCCTCTTTATAGCTGATACAAATGTGCAGAACAACTAACATGAATACTTTTGGGTGGCTCCATGTTATCCAATACCCAAGTAACTTTTTAAAAACTGATCTAAGATATGTCACTCAAAAATTAAACAAATACCAAGTAAATATTTATGTGATTTCTGAAAGCTTCCAAATCCCCAGCACCATTTGGATCTCACCAAATAGAAATAAATATTGCTGTATTGGAGAGTTCTGATTACAATACACCATTTGCCCCATTTGGATAGATCTTAAAAGTCCTCCTATTTATTCTCTCTCAGTATTATGTAACTTGCTTCAGAATTTCCATTTCATGAGGCAAATTTTCTTTGGCATTCAGTTAAGCCAGCTTATTAGGCACAGTTGACTTTTTTTTTTCATTTGGAATTACACTCAAGAGGGGACACGCCTTGGAGTTCTTAGCAGCACCCATTCTGTGCCAATGTCTACACAGGCAGTATCCAGCCAGGTCTCCTTTGTATGTGTTTCCATACATTTGAACAGAAAAAGGAGTTCACTCACTCATAAAGCCTTAAATGAAATGTACCAGAATGTACATGTTCCATGGGCTTGGCCTGTAAGATGATGTGGTCTTTCATTTTATTCCAGTTTTAACCCAATCAATTGATCAGTCAGTCAATGACTCTCCCTCCCTCCCTCCCTCCCTCCTTCCATCACTCCCTCTATGTCTATATTGATATAGATATGTCTCTTACGACTCAAAACGCATCCCCTAAAATATAGTACAGCTTTCACCACTACTAGAAATGCCACTAAGAAGCAATGGAACATAAATACAATATTTTAATATGACAGTGGTGAAATATTCTCTTGAAATTCAGAGGATAATTCTTCTATTTCACATTATGAAACCATAATAGGGTACCCCTTGAAAGAACTAAAAAGTCATCTAAAACACCATGTTCTTATCAAAATACGTCTTGTCCTTTCTATTCTTCAAAATATATCTCAATCCATCAGTTCCCACTTCTCAGCAGAATGTACCAGGTACTTCAAAACTGGTTTCGATCTTACATTCTGGTTCTATAATTTTTTTTCACACTTTAATAAACCATGAGAATTTTTACATGACACTCAACTTATTAATGCTTCTCCCTAAATTCATAATACTCCATTGTAGGGATACAGTATTATTTACTCCCTCACTTTTGTCTACTAGTTTATTATTTTTTACTATTACTGATAACACACATCCTTCTACGTAAATCTTGGACACAAGGACCTCTGCTAGCCTGGAGGATGCCTTTGGACAACTAGAAAGGATGCCCTCTCTGGGAAGACACAGACAGACTCTAATCAGGAGGTGGGGCCTGGCCAGGGAAGCCTAGTGTAGATTTCCACGGCTCACCCCTCAGCCAAGCATCCATATCCTACACCACTGTACTTAGCTGCCCTGTCTGCACCTTTAATTACCTTAATTGCCTCAGAATATAGTTATATAATTACTGGATCATAATAATATGAACTTTTTTCACTCTTTCAAAATATATTACCCAAATTGCTTTTTATACAGACTACACCAATTTATATTCCCACCAGAAGAAGCTTTTTATACAGACTACACCAATTTATATTCCCACCAGAAGAAGCTGTACCTGCTAACCTAGTTCTATTACCATCTATTGTCCAATACACAGCCCATTGCCCAGCAAACTTTAGGAGATAAAATAAAGGTTTGTCAAATGAATAAGAGAAGCTAATGATAGAAACAAAAGAAAAATAAACTCCCCTTTATATCAATTGTGTGGATATTTCTTAACCAAGTAACTAGGGCCTTAATTATATAATTTGTATTTTTTTGATGCAATTAAGCTACAGGCCACAATAAACATTAAATTTTGTGCATTATACATAACACAACATCACACAGTTTTACAGCATTTGGGGATTTACCAAGTATCCTAATGATAATATTTGTTCTGAAAGCAGTTCTATGAGTTGAGCACATGAGCATTTTAAGATCCATTTGACAAAAAAAAAAAAAAAAAAAAAGATCCATTTGACAGTGACGATCAGAGGTTAATTTCCTATGCAACGAGTCAGATAATGGTGGGGTCCTTTTAAAACCCCTGAGTTAGTCCCAAATGTCAGTGGACGGCTCTTTGTATATATCTCTGTAACTACCTATAATTTAAATGTACACCTCAGTATGTTTTAAACCTGGCGACAGCTTGGTACAATGCTAACTTCTGTTTTCCATTCAGTTGAAGCTGTTCAAAGCACTCAAGGTCATCTTTTGCTCTGTAGCACCCACCCCACAGAAAACGAAGACACAGTTTAGGATTGAGAAGACCTGTCCCCAGTTTCACCTCTGTCATCTACTGGCTCTGTGACCTTAAAAACCTCAATCAACCTCTCTGAGGCCCAACTTCCGTCTCCACAGAAGCAAGGATAATACCTGTTTTACCTACCCGATATACCCTAACTGAAGTAATGTCTATACAACAATCTGCACTAACATATACGTAAGCACACGTAAGATTTATCACTCTTTAATCAATGGACAGATATTAAACAGGAAAACAACAGAATTTCCCCAAATTAAGAGCACAAGATAGAATAGATGAAGCTCCAATTTTATTCATGCTAAGGGACCTTTGGGTTGTTCCCCAAATTCCCATCAAAACCAAACCACGATATAAAATAGGAAATTGGCACATTTCCAATAACAGTTATTATATCATCAATTTCCCAATTAAAAGATTATTTAACTCTGCCAAATAGGTTTGTGAAATTATCCAGTAAATCTTCCCTAAGTACCGAAGTTCTAAAGGGCAGAGTCCTCATCAAAAAACTCATCACACGTGTTTTGGTCCTCACTTTCCCGGCTCCAAAAATGATTCTCAATTGTCAGGTGAAGAAAAGCAAAGGGTTAGTTAGTAGTCACTTATTCCAATATGAAAAACATTAGAAATTACAAAAGGCATAAAATATTGTATTTTAGAAAGAATTTTAGATTTACTTTTAAACAAAAATATTGCTGCCTGGAACCACTGGTAAATACTGGTTTGTTTTTCTTTTAGTGGATAGTCTGGAGAAATTCTACTTACACCTGTTTCTCTCTTCAGTAGCTATAAGCAATAGAGAATGATTGTCCAAATTCTTCACTTTCTAACTCTTGTTTTCTTCCCTAAAATTTCCACTTGGTCAGCCAGCTTCCATAAGAATTCAAAGAGAGTATCCTGGATAACAGAAATGACCTTGGCCGGAATGAAAGTGGATGCTATCCTCCTTACTGAATAAGGAGTTACTTCGGAATAACTACCTCAGAGTACAGGCATTACATTACCCTCTAGTAACAGGCTCTTCATCACATCTTAAATGATCTATTATGTTCTCAATCTTTAAAGGCTAGTGTTTAACACATTCAAAATACTTCAGGACCCATAAGTACACTTGTTGCTGGTTCCTCTGATAATCCCTTTACGTATCTTTAAGCAGAGACACAGAAACACATTTTAAAAGTGTTTACAGACATCTGACTAGTCAGGGTATACCACTCTGCCCACAGGTAATTTAGTTTGCTCTGTTTCAAATAATTGAATCCTGATGCCGGTATAGCAATCCCATTTGGAATTCCGTCTTCTGGATTCAACTTTACAAATCACTACTTCATTAGTTGTGATCTTGTGTTTTCAAGTGCTGATTTAAAAAAAAAAAAAGCCAAGTAATAAACGTGTAATATACCTATTCAATTCAGTTACCACAACTTTTAAAGCTGATTAGGGAACTCACTGGCAGGCCTGTGCATTTCAGTCTGAGATATTATATAACAGGATCCATGTTGGCCTTACTCTGTACCAAGGTTTCTGATATATAAGTTGCCTTTTTTTATTGAAAGTTATCTCTGTTTCATCTGTCGTGGTGAGTTATCTTGGGAACTGAAAATGTTTGAAGGTTAATCTAAATATTTCAGGAGATAAATGCAAATCTAAGCGCTACATTTTCATAACTATTTTGACTTAAAATGAAAAGAGACACTAAAGACACAAAGCAGTAAGCTTGTTGCTAGGTGACAGGTGACACCTACAGTATCTCTTCTGAACCTGTACAGCATGAGACATCTCACTGCTGAGAAAAGACACACGGATTTCCATGGCACACACATCATTCTCTGTAGAGAAGCAAACTAATGTTCAGGTATTTTTAAATATAGGCCACAGGTAGTCAGGAAATTACACCTGTATGAATATGTGATTTTAGATATGCCTCTCACAATAAATAGAAAAGGATAGCTCTTTATTTTCCATTCTGAGTAGATGTGGCTCTATAGTCTAAACAACATCTACATATGAAATACATATAATTTCCATGACTCGTGAATAAAGATTAAAGAGTGATAATTTTTCTTTGTATCCCACTTCGGAATTTTCACACTTTTAATAGAGATCACTTCAACTAGGGTAGGCAGAATCCATAGAGAAAGCATATCCTGATAAAAAGGAACCCAATTTGTATTAAATTTATTAATACAAGAACATCATAGCAAAGATCTGATGAATGCAAAAAGAAAAGCACAAAAAGCCTCAATGTAGATTATTTCCTGGACATATTTTATAATTACACACTTAACTTTGTAGCATTACCTCCCTTCCTTGAGACAAAAACCCAGGCACCAAGTTCCACCCCCTCCTTTACTCATCAGGCAATCCCAATGATGATATGGAAACGCCAAGGACGGTTTTATGCCCAGAATTGGGACCTCACATGAAGAATGGTATGTTCCACTCCCATTAGAAAGGTGGTACTGATGGTCACAAAAAAGATCCAGGCATGAACACCAGACAGAATGAACACCAGCTTTAACATCTGGGGTCATATAACTTGGGGCAGGTTGCTTCACCTTATGTACTCCCTTTCCTGAATTTATTAAACTGGTAACATAAAACCTTGTGGGGTGCACTGAAAAGGAGAATGTAGACAATGTATTTACCACGCTACCTGACACATACTAGTTACTCAGCAAATGTCAGTCCCGCCCCTACTCGCTACGTTTATCATCAAGTGTCCAATCTCCTATTTCCACTTAAACTTTCCTGAGAACTAGGAACCAGCAATGACCTACTCTGGCCCAAGTTCCACTTCCTCGATACCACCTTCAACCATGAGAGTGTGTCTCTTACGGGAAGATCCTGGGAATACAAAGACGACAGGATCTCCACTCTAGGGTATCACAGTACAGCACCCATTAAGAGAGTTCAATGATGTAACAGCTAACAGAAATAGGAGAAAGGGAATTCAAGGTCATTAATAACCCATATCCCATAATAATCCCCTTGGAATTCTGTTAGTTACATACAAATCATTTGAAAATTCTCCATTTACAAAACAGTTCTTCCCTATTTCCAGCTCTACGTTTCTCTGAAATTATGTTTCCACCCAGGAATTCTTCACTATTAAGAAAAACAGACAATACAGAAAGAGCAAACTTTAAGAACTAAGGTCCCATGTGGAGTAACGTATGCTTTGCACAATCATTTAAGAACACTGTTCTCGGGCTTTCCTGGTGGCGCAGCGGTTGAGAGTCCGCCTGCCGATGGAGGGGACACGGGTTCGTGCCCCGGTCCGGGAAGATCCCACATGCCGCGGAGCGGCTGGGCCCGTGAGCTATGGCCGCTGAGCCTGCTCGTCCGGAGCCCGTGCTCCGCAACGGGAGAGGCCACTACAGTGAGAGGCCCGCGTATCGCAAAAATAAATAAATAAATAAATAAAAGAACAGAGTTCTCTGAATAAACAGTCCATTCTCTGAGGGAGGAGGCGGAGCCAAAGCACACTGACGTGGAAATTACTCTCTCAATCTGTTTGCGGCTTCCGTTACACCCCATCATTCTGCGCAGACGGAGAACAGATAAACCCTTAAAAGAAAGCAACCATAGCAAATGAATTAAGCCTTTCTTTTACACATATTGTGCTCAATATAATGGTTTGAAAAGTAACGTATGCTATGCTCGTCTTCCAGTGTAATTGCCATCTTACTGGGACTGCGTAGTCAAAAATCTGATTTGTATTGCAAAGGACTGACAAGATGATTAAATCTTGTCTTCGTATGTCTAATTTATGTGATTTAGATTGCAACACAAATATGAGCATGTGCAATTTGTACTTGCATGGAAAGCTACTGCATGTAACACGACGTTCTGCCAAAAGTAACTTGGCCACACACTAGTCTGCACCGCCACGTGGGGGACCCTAACATCCTTCCCCAACCCTCTCTGTCAGGATGTGTCTTAAACCATCATGCCAAAGATGTTAAAAATCTTTGGGGTTTTTAAGAGGCTGGTAGGAGAAAAGGAGTCACAGGGTACCCAGCTACTTATTAATCTCCAGTTCACTTCCTGGCACTTTCTATAAATATAATGTGGTTGTGTTAAATATAATGTGGTTGTGTGATTTACATATAGAAAAGCAAACTTCAAGTTTTGAAAACAAATGAAAATAAAATCATGGTAAACACACATTTGGTACCGCTTATAAATGCATAATTCACACAGTCTAAGAACTTCTTCACTACTTTACTTCAATGGGTGTTATCTGGACATAACTGGGTGTATATATTATTGGGTAATTAAAATTCTATACACTAAAGAGCTATGACATAGTCAGGAAAAATAAATGCCTTGGGCTTCCCTGGTGGCACAGTGGTTGAGAACCCGCCCGCCAATGCAGGGGACATGGGTTCGAGCCCTGGTCCAGGAAGATCGCACATGCCGCGGAGCAACTAAGCCCCTGCACCACAACTACCGAGCCTGTGCTCTAGAGCCCGCGAGCCACAACTACTGAGCCCACAAGCCACAACTACTGAAGCCCGCGAACTTAGAGCCCATGCTCCGCAACAAGAGAAGCCACCGCAATGAGAAGCCCACACACCGCAAGACAGAGCAGCCCCCACTCGCCGCAACTAGAGAAAACCCACGCGCAGCAACGAAGACCCAACGCAGCCAAAAATAAATAAATAAATTTATTTAAAATATAAATAAATAAGTGCCTCATTCAGTATACATATTTGGCTTTCCTATTAATTATTGCTTTCTATGTTTAGCCTGCCAATGCTAAGCAAGATAAACCCCACTCAAAGGCATAGTGAACTGTTTGCGTACGGAGTAAATTTTCTAGTCCATCACAACAATAGTTAATTAAAATGTTGCTCTTATCCAGTTTTGAATTAATTCACGTGAAATAAAACAAATATTTATTAAATCGTGGGGAAAACATTCCATCAAACTGTAAAACCTGAGTAGAAAAACAAACGGCACACAATTACAGTTGACATTTAAATGAAATTTGCAATCTCAAAATATTTAACAAGAATTAGAAAACATCAGACCTGAGGTATTTTAAGGATACTTTTATGTTCAATCTCTTCACGTAACTGGGCGCAAAGAAGTTTTAACACAGGCAGATTTTAAATATAATTTGAAGATGGATCAATGAAGTAAGTAGATTTGTTTCAGTGACATTTTGACATAATGATACAGAAACAAGAGGGTTTATTTGATATTTTTAACGAAAATCTTGCCTTACTGAACGATAGTTTTGACCAGCTGAACTCATTAATCCAGTGTGCATATTCAGACATCACAGTCATTGCCCCATGTAGTTCATAATCTGATCCATAAGAGATAGCTGGCTGTCATGGCAAGTACATAATCAATAAGTATTTCTCAATGATGAGCAAATTAGTAGACTGTCAAATGTATTACATAACCCTATGCTTCTCTCATAATTAATTAACACCAAAATATCAAAATAACTTTTGCTGAGAATGACAAATGATATATTAGGTTGATTCTTGTTCAGAAGGATCAAAAAGACCACTTGAAAAACTGAAAAATACTGAAACTGGACCTCAACTCAAGTACAATCCAAGCAGTTTATTGATGAAGGCCCACTGACATTTACTACATGGTACATATATTCTGTTATTAATTCATCTGTGAATCACCCATATGCCAGAAATTGAGGGCATTACAAATTATATGCCACAATGCCTAATTTAAAGAAGCTCATAGACAACAAAGGTGAGACAAATATAAATAAGTAAAATAATTATAACAATAATAGATACCATCTATTGAATGTTTGCCATATGTTTAACATGAACTAGGTGTTATTATATATATTAGTTAATAAATGCATGTACAAGGCATAGCTATTCTAATGACCTTGAATTAATACCCACATTTTAAAATGAAAGTAACTGTAATTAAAGTCCATATTCTCTAACTTATATCAAGTTGAAGAACTAATAACATCATATGAGGTCTGGTGAAAAGAATAAAGTACAGCAGGAAGTTGAGGGAACCCACAGCAAGGTGAAACAAAGCTGAGTTGTGAAAAGTGAGGAAGAAAAGACATTTCAGGGAAAGGGGATGCACTAGGAATGAGCACATTTAAATCTGAGTCTGAGAACACTCACACACGTATGCACAGACACATATAATTTACACACACACACATGACCGAGCGTCCTAAGGATCAGCATACGTACACCAGCCAGCCCATGTCACCCAACGAGGGGCTCTAATATAGAAATCTGTAATGTGGAGAGAAGGTCCATTTCAAATAAATGATCAAAACAATTGTGAAAGCATAACTTCCAGTGTCTTAGGTGCACATCTGTCTTACAGTATAAAGGGATTTATATTATATATGCTAAACCAAGAACATTAAAATATGATTTAAAGAGGCTAATTCTATGGAAAAAATGACTTTAAAAGTGTTTTCTCATGAACTGTGCTATGTTCCATGATTGAAGGTATTTCTGACATTTCTGACTCTCATGGATCAAATATTTCAAAATATTTATTAATCAAATACAAAGCAATGAAAATATGCCCATAGATAGTAAGTATACTATCTTCGACATGCTTCAACCTTCAGGTTCATAAAATGCTTTATGACATACAGGCCTACACTAGCTATCGTTTTTAAAGGTGTTTTATTTGGTTGAGGGGCTTTAAAGTTCCCTCACCACATCTGGGTTCTCATTCTGTACTCCTCTCCAGCATATGCATCTTCTCTCCTTCCTTAAAAATATCCCCAATATGCATGGGCAAGTATTTTTACACTTTAATTTAAATATAATATCAAAAAACATCTGATTTTAAAAGGACAGTCTTGGGCTTCCCTGGTGGCGCAGTGGTTGAGAGTCCGCCTGCCGATGCAGGGGACACGGGTTCGTGCCCCGGTCTGGGAAGATCCCACACGCCGCGGAGCGGCTGGGCCCGTGAGCCATGGCCGCTGAGCCTGCGCGTCCGGAGCCTGTGCTCCGCAACGGGAGAGGCCACAACAGTGAGAGGCCCGCGTACCGCAAAATAAAAAAGGACAGTCTTTTAAATTCTTTAACTTTATTCCCAAAAGGATGTCTAAATACACCCCATATATCATATATTTTAAGATTAACAAAAGGCTGGAGGTGGCATGCTGTTATTTGGGAAACTACTGGGCCTGCTAAAAAAAACATTGGTAAAACCAGGTGTTGAGGTTTGACACATAACCTCACCTCTGCAGAAAGCCATGGTCTGGAGAATGAAAATAACTGCATTTCAGTTCGTGAGAACCAAGTATTGATAGATGACAACTTGCCAGTAATCAAGAAGAGGGCTATGAAGTATACACGTGAATCTGCTGTTCAACTTGAATTTGAAAAGAGCATTCAACTAGCATCTAAGCGAACACAAGTGTCACACAAGAGCAAGCCATATACTATTTGCTTTATGGATGCCAGCCTTTGTCCAAAACATATTCATTTCCTTCATCATACAGGTTGCTGGTTGCTAACTTACATAATGAACATTTATTTAAATTTTGCTCACAAGCTTCAAACTTCAACATGCTTCCACCTTCAGGTTCACAAAATGCTTTGACATATAGGCCTACCCTAGCTATCCTTTTTAAAGGTGTCTTACTTGGTTGAGGGGCTTTAAAGTTCCCTCACCACATCTGGGTTCTCATTCTGTACTCCTCTCCGGCATGTGCATCTTCTCTCCTACCTTCAAAATATTCAGATAATCTCTGTCTCAATGCTAACAGTCAGCCAGCTCTACTACTAGATGTAACTTCAGGTAACTACAGAACAATTTCTATCCTTCCTCAGACATGTGATCACAACTCATTAACTCTAAGTTGATCCACCTGCCCCGGACCATGAAATGGTCTCTTTGATGACAGATGTATATTTAGCATTATAGATAACCTGCACCTGGAAAGAAAATTCCCCTCCCCCGTTTCAATGAGGTCTCTGATTCTTTTCTCCAGTCTCTCTACTACCACTGGATGTCTTTTAAATAGTCTACCTCCCTACAAAGGGGTATCTTCCAAAACTCTCCTTAATTTTACAATGGGCTTTGATCTCTTAGGAAGTTCACCCACCAGAGATTTGATTATTACCTCTCAAATGAACATCTCTAAGCCTAAACTCTTGCTAAAATCTTGCTCTACTTTTTTTCCCCCATAGATATTATAGAATCGTGTCCAGTGTATGCATGAGTCACTCCAAAGCTAGCTATCACCCATGGGCCAATCAGTTATCAAGCGGAGGCTACACGAGCTACTCTTGATTACAGAAGGGCAAGCAACTTGAAACACATCTAATGCTCCAACTCTCTTGAACAACCCTTTCTACCCAGCATCAGTTTTTAATGCAAGCAAATTGTATGATACATTTTGTTTGGAGTTTCTATGGTTCTTAGCAATATGCTGAATTCCTGTAGCTGACCACTAAACATTATTTGATGAGATTCGTGTCACATTAGATAGAGTAAACAACACTACAGTATATGGCAATGCTACCATTATCAACTGTGTGCTAGTGATTGGCTAACCGATCTGGGCCTCAGCTCCCTTATCTATGAAATTAAGGGACTGAAACGTCTTCAAGTTTCCTTTCACTTATAAAGTTGTGGAATCTACAAATCCTCTATTTTAAAAATGCACAAAAAATGAGAAAGAAAAGAATCATACGAAGTCACCAAAAATAATTTATGGAATGCAATTTACTGAGTTCCTACTGTAAAAGAAGGTATTTATATTAGAACACAGGAATTATTTGGAGAGTCCAATTCTCTGAAATTCTTTTAAAGTGGAATAAACAGCTGTTGTTGAAAACAAAATGCACAAGCCTGCAAGGCATATGCTATGAGCTGGAATACATTAATATTGGTTAACAGAGTTTGAGTTCTATCTCTGAAGTGATGAACTCAGTGAAATTTATCAAAACTTCTCCTTCCCAGTGGCTCCTCACCTGGCAGGATATAATGGATGACTAATAGGTCAGTGGGAACTTAGCACACCGCATCTCTTTACTATGTGCTCTGAAGAGAAATGCTTAGGAGGTAAAGACGGGACCATGGAATGAAATATTTTCACTCTTTCCAAAGCTGAGCCTGTGGACACACCAGTAGCTGAATGATCCTCTGGAGGTGGTCTTGAACAATTCCAAAGGGGAAGAGGGAGAATTCCTTTTCTAAGCACAGTTCCGTGACGCAATGCATTACAGTAGTGTTCATCTGTGACTATAAGTAATTTCTTTCCCTAGGGTTTTACGGTGGCCACTTGGAAGGCTCAGAAACATATCTGCGACATTGTTTTGTGTAAATTAAAGGAATATATTATTTCCAACAGTATCTCAGCAGCAAAAATGTACTCTATATACCAGGTACGCGCCAGGCAGTGTCGCAGGTACTTCATACACGTTATCTTAGGGAGTCCTCACCATGAAGGAGGGATATTAACCTCCACTTTACCAGAGAAGAAAGCTTCATGGCTACTGAACTGCACAGTGGGGATCTGAACACTCTTCTGTCTGATTCCAAAGTCCATACTCTTTTCCTCACACCACAGTGCCCCTCACTAGAAGCTCCTGAGGTGTGAGCTTGATGAAAGCACTATGCCAGGACAAATTTATCCAGGTACAGATGTGGCCAGCTTTCAGGCACTGCAACACTCACTTTGTGGATGCGGGCAGCCACTGAAGACACTGCTGTTCCCATTCTCAATTATGATCAGGAGCCACTGATGGCCCCAGTGTTGCTATTGCTACACTTGGGCAGCATTTCTCCATGTATGTTCTGTGGACGGAATGGGGTCTATATTAAACAAAGGACATCAGAGCTCCTTTTGCCAATGCATTTTGTTTTTAATGTAGCTTTTCTCAGAGATATTATGCAAGAACACTCCCCCATATAGCCAGAAGTCCCAGGAGCCTCAGAAGTTACTGGAAAGTTAACCCTCCCATTTTTACAAGACCATGAACAGTAACTGCAGAGTTCTTCAGAGCTGGGTGACATCTAACATCCTAGAGACCTGAATTCGAAACTCAGCTTTTCTATTTCCAAGTTAAACGGCCATGGCCCGATCACACTCTCTCTAGAATTCAGGTTTTCAACATCCACAAGAATGGCTAAAATAATGCCTACCTTGCAGCATGTTTGTTACGTCTAGAGAATCTAAGAAGTGCAATTTGCAGAAGCCTCTCGATAAAAAGAGTAGTTATTATTCAATTATTATTTTTCATAATTATAAGTACTACTTTGGTTTTAAAACACAGTACTAAGCCACAGAACCTGCTGGAGCCAGAAAGAGATGAGAAAACAAGCCACATGAACTTCTCTGGGTATCCTGTATTATTAAGTGATACTAATTTAAGAAAAGAGAAAGAGTTACTAAAGACAGCCAGGTTTCCAGAAAACAGGCACGCGTATGCCATACTCTTCTTCTACAGGGAACAAGGCAACAGGAGATGGGTTTCCAATTTTTCATAGTAATAGGACCCAAATAAACTAAAACCCATAGAAGTGAAGATCATTCTGAAAATCCATCATCCAGAACTCCTGTTTATGGAGATTATTTGGCTCCATCTTCTAAAACTTAACAACTTAATATGATATCTACTCCAGCCTTAGACGCTGATTTTCAGTAACTTCTACACCCTCTCTTTTACTGCCTGTCTAATGTCGTCCATCTTATCCCTATAATTATTCGGAAATCCACACCTTGATCTCTGTCCTATGAACGTTAATCACTCATTCACGGGATCAACAAGTACTGCTTCTCCTTCCTCCTCTTTCCAACTAAATTCCTCGTCGAGTTAAAAATAAAGGAGGCTCTAGGTTTTAGAAAGCACTGATTTCAGAATTTTGTTTTTTGTTTTTGCAGTACGCGGGTCTCTCACCGTTGTGGCCTCTCCCGTTGCGGAGCACAGGCTCCGGACGCGCAGGCTCAGTGGCCATGGCTCACGGGCCCAGCCGCTCCGCGGCATGTGGGATCTTCCCGGACCGGGGCACGAACCCGCGTCCCCTGCATCGGCAGGCGGACTCTCAACCACTGCGCCACCAGGGAAGCCCCTCAGAATTTTGTTTTTAATTACCATGAAGACATACAACGGAACAGCATAAAATCTCTACTCACAGTACTAAGGAAACTAAACGCCACGCATTCCTAGTGGTTGCTCCAATAGCCACCAGTTGTAGCTGCTGAGCATCTGAAATATGACTGGTCCAAATCAAGCTGCTCTGCAAGTGTGAAATACACTTGAAGACCTTTTACCAAAAAGCATAATTTAAAATACTTCATTTATCATTTTATATTGATTATGTGCTGAAATGGCAACACTTTGGACATACTGGGTTAAATAAAATATATTATTAAAGTTAATTTCACCTATTTCTTTTTATGTTCTAACATGGCAATCAGGAACTCTATAATTACTGAAGCAGCTCGCATTATATTTCTATTAAACAGCACCGGTCAAAGGTCCTACATTTCAAAGCCTTGTACAACACACTGGGAATTTTCTTGGCCTCTAATTGTATTTTATAGAGACCATAATGACTTCTCTTCCACTGAATTCCCCAAAGATATGTTTTCTTGTTTAATCTAGCATCTAATGTATCTGGATGTGAATATATCCCAACATGTACTGTTAATTGAGCACAGTCCTCAGCTCCTTGGAAAGCTATAATTGTGAAGAATGTATTTGATGCTTGTTGGTACCTGATTTTTATCTCACCAGATTATCAATCTTCAGATCTTTGAAAACTCTGCAAAGTGATCTCAAAAGTGTCATGTGTATCTTCCAAAAGCACAGTCATTCACGCACAGCCATGCCTGAATTCAAGTGTCGAGGGCTTTCCTTAATCCTCATAGCCTATTAAAGCTAAAAGATCCCCAGAGGACCAGAAATACAACCCAACATCCACTTTGTGTCCTGAAGCATAGCTGTATTTAAATTGATAAAATAAACTGTAACGTATTCTGCATCCCATATCCACTCTGCTGCTGATGGGAAATACACTTTCCCATCAAAATTGTTTGGACAATATATACATCATTAAACTGAACACAGCCAAGCATATTATGTTACAGCATCATTTGGAAACTCAGGCCAAACAATCCTCTGAAATTTCTAAATGTCAAAACTACTGACAATAACATTTTCATTCATTCTGTGTCTCAATGTTGCTCTTTATGTTTCTCCTTAGGCATTCTTCTGAGTAAACAAATTTGATTAACAGAGTTTCTCATTTTCATAATGTGTAAAAGTGGTGAAAGAATTCATTGTACATTTAAGGAATTTTCCCAGCACTTTTATTGACAAGTAGCAATACCTAAAAAACAATCACATATTATAACTCATACCATCCCTCATTTTTTTCATGGAGTTACGTGTGAAGTCATGTTTTCAATCGTATCATTTCTACCAAATATCCCTGGTGGGTCAGTTCCCGCCAGATGCTAACTTTATGAATAAGTGTGATACCAGGCAATGTGAGCAGGGCTAGACTCAGAAGACACTGGTTCACTGGCAATAAAACCTTTGACTTGAGAGAGAGGATCTGCTTGACAACGAGCACATGCATTTATTTCTTCTAATTCTGCAGAGGGTCTTTAAGAGTTGACCATTCTCCACATGGTGATATAAACACAGAGAGGCCCTCCTGTATAAAAACTCCCGGAACCCACAACCCTTAGGGCATCTTAGGGGTGGAGGTGCCAGGCCACACATGAAGTTACCAAAGGCTAACTCAGTGCTTCCCAACCCTTTTCAGGGCATCCTCAACTGTTTAAGGAAATCAGTATCTCAACACACCTGGAACCGACCCCCAGCACATCAGCTGGGCAGCTCTGGGCTAATTTACTGAGAGAGCTACAAATCTCCATGCTCCCAGGAGCCAAGAGGCTGAAACAGTGGAGCCACCCAAAAGAAGGCTGGAAGCGGGACAGAGAAGGGATGTCCTCTCTGCAGAGGGCCGCTGGTCCTCAACTGCTGACAGTGGTTCCCTCGTAGTTATATTCAAATGAAATGAAGCCTCTATACCCGTTTACGAGATCTCCTACTTTATAAACACAGTACTGCTGTACTGACAAAAAACAAACAAAACACCATCCACACATCAATCAGTTCATGATATGTACTGCACTGGCCTGACCTTCAGATTCAAAACATCTAGGAGGCCAAGGAAACTACAAACTATGGACACCCTAGATTTGTCTGGGCCTTTGCATCGGGGTGCCAAGAAGAACATAAATTCACATAATAAACATGGAATTTCTAACGGAAGCATCAATTTCACTTTTAGATTTTTTTTTGGAGAAACTGTATTAAAACAAACTGAGTATATTATGAGCACAGTTCAAAAATCACATGATTTAATGTAAAATAAGAGAGTCAATAAATTCACTGCTTGCAGCAGGCTACTTTCAACCACACACCTGGAATGATTTTCCCTTTCTGAGGAAAAGTTTGAAAAGTAAACTACTGGGCAACCCTCAGAGGGGACAAGAACCCCTTAAACAAGCTCTGAACAAAATAAGATTTTTCAAGGACTCTTCCATAGTTTGGAGTGTGTATCACCTCTGGGCCACTTAGATTGCTAATTCAAATATAATTCATATTGTCAACTTGTTCTAGAAGGCTGCTGGAACACTGCATTTCAGCATCTCAGGTGTTCCAGCCCAGTGGAGAGAGGGTACCCCACAAACACAACAGATTTACCCATTGTACATTCATCAACAGTTTTCTTCATGTGTTCTGCATTTGTTTACTGTAATGAATAAAACATTAAAATGGCTATTTGGAATATAAAACATTTAATAAAACAAATGAAAAATACAAAACAAATAAAAAATATTTGTAGTTCTTGCAAACGGTAAAGTTATGCTGGGCTGTAGTTTAGAGTACCTAAGCCTGTTATTTACGGAATAAAACTCATTATCGTTACTCAAATATTGAACAAGAATAGTTTGTATTCAAAGATAAAGCTGCCACAGGGGACTACTGATACAGGAAATAGGCTGCAGCAATAGGAGATGCATATTAAAATTTAAATACTGAAAAGGAAAAATGCATTTAACAGGTATATTTAATATTCCAAGAGCATCAACTAGAATTGTTAAAGTCATATTTGCTGACATTTCAATTATAACCTTCTATTTTCAGTGCCTTCAGCTCAATCCAAAAATTGTCTGCAGTCCCCAAACTAATGTACTTTACAAGGTCTCTGTTGGCAAATGATCTTTTTGTTAGCGTGCAGCACATTGAAACTTTCCAGAAAAAGACCAAAGGCAAATTTGAATATTTTTCCTCACAGGACCACCGAATTTTGAAATGAATATATTAATAGTAGGGATTTAAAACAATATTTTTCCAAGTGAAGCACACAGGTTAAGAGTTTGCCATGCTTAGTTTAATAATAAATGGCAGAGTCAGGAATCAAACCAAGGATTTCCACTCCAGAGTCTGTGCTCTCAGGTAGTATAGTTTATTACCTGTTTATTATCATGTGGATAGAAATATTTTATACACAATAATTTATATACAGTATTAGTATAGTACATATAATATACATATAGTATTATATTATATACCTATAACTTTTTTAAAACACTAAAAAATGTTTATTCTGATAATCTACTTTGGTTATCATATACAGACCCATATCTAACTTACTGTTACTGTAACCCTCCAATGCAATTACAATTGGTATGTGTAGTTCTTTGTGCAATTTCTGAAGTCCCCAACAGATTTATTTTCAGTGGGCATAGAGGCTTTCTAGGTTTACTGAAGTTATTTAAACTCTGGAGGACCCTGTTTTAACAAATATAAAACAGGAATAACAGCTGTGCCTATGTCACAGAACGGCTATGGGAGTTCAATGAAACAATGCAGGTACAGAGCTTAGCACGGTGCACAGCACAGGAAGCACTCAGGAGATATTAGATATTATCATTGTTGTGGTTAATAATTTTATCCACCCTTGTGTCCTTGCAACTTACACAGGGTTTGGCACATGAGAGGTGCTCAGCAAACAATAATTAAATAAATCGATGAATATTTTTTTCAACATCCCCCCTATCTACATGCAAACACATCCTTCCTCTCCACAGACACTGCCATTTCTCCAATATGATTTTGCTTCTTCCACCTAAAACACTATTCCCCATCTTCATTTTCATCTGGCTAACTCTTATTTTTCATCTAAATTTTGGTTCCCTTTCTTCTCTCATGGGAAGTCTTTTCTTAAAAGCTCTGAGTCTATTATGTGCCCTGCTTATGCTTTCTCATTGGGCTTTCTCCTTGTCCCTAATTAGCAAAGCACTTAACCCTCAGTCTTCCTGATGTCTTTGACATGCCACTAGACTGCAAAGGCAGACACTACCTTTATACCATTGTAAAGGTATAGAACATAAGACATGTTCAATAAACCTTGTGTTAAATGAATGAACACATACATATTTCTACCGGAATAACCTTTCCATGATTCTCACCCTCCCCAAGAAAAGTCACACTGGATTTAGGATATGGTTCAATTTTAGAAATGAACAAAAACGGAAAAGACAGATAAGCCAGTTTTTTTAATGGACCGAAAAAACGTGGACAAGTTTTTCCCCAAAGATGGCCAAATGGCCATTAACATATGAAACGTATACACCATCATTAATTATTAAGAAAACGTATATTAAAGTCACCTCTAAGACATCAACACACATCCATCAGAATGACAAAAAGAGAGTGAGAAAATACAGAGTAGTGAGATATGGGGCATCTGGAACTTTCATAAAGTCTAAATTGGTATAGTCACTAAGGAAAACTGTTTGGCAGTATCTACTGAAATGAAAATACATTCCTGAAGACTCAGCAATTCCATTCCTACTACTATGCTATGCAGAAATATGTACATACACGTGCCAAAAGGCATTCACAAGAATATTCATAGCAATATATTCCTAACAGCTGAAACCTGGAAACAACCGAGATGTCCATCAACAGTAAAATGGATAAATAAGTCTGTGGAAGGTTTCTGATAAATCCCTATAACAGAATATTATATAGCAATGAAAAAAAGAACAATAGGAATGAATCTCAAACCGTAATGTTGAGACAAATACTGTATGATGTCACTTATACGTGGAATCTGAAAAATACAACAAACTAGTGAAGACAGCCGAAAGGAAGCAGACTCGCAGATACCGAGAACAAACTAGTGGTTACCACTGGGGAGAAAGGAGGGTGGAGAGACAGGGGAGGGCTAGGGAGGGCTCGGGATTAAGAGGTATAAGCTAGTATGTATAAAATAAATAAGCTACAAGGACATACTGTACGGCATAGAGAATACAGCCAATATTTTATAATAACTATAAATGGAGTATAACCTTTAAAAATTGCGAATCACTATAATGCACACCTGTAACATATAATACTGTACAGCACTGTACTTCAATTAAAAATTTTTTTCTTCAAAACATAATGCTGCACAAAAGAATCCAGACTCAAAAGAGCACGCGTATTGTGCAGCATCAGGGACAGACAGTCGTCTACGGTGATGGAGGTGAGACAGCAGCCAACTGGTGCGTGAGCACCTGCTGGTCATGTTTCATGACCTGATCTGAGTGGCAGTGGAGTGTGTTATGTTCACTTTGTGGGAGTTCGCCCACCTGTACACCAGCGGTATGTGCGCTTTTCTGCATGTGAACTGCACTCTGGTGAAAAGGTGAGCTAAAAATAAATGAATAAGTAAATGCACTCAACCTTAAAAATAAAAGTCAACAGAGATGATTCACACAACTCCAGGAAGTCTGAAATCCTCTAAGCCTGACCAGTCACTTCATTCTATTTGAGATCTCATCTTGGTCTTATTTCTAACGCTTCTCTTTATTGGGAAATTCTATTTTAACCTATTTGCTAAATATAGACTATGTATACACAGGTTTAACATTGCCATAAAAAGGGATGCAACAGGGCTTCCCTGGTGGCACAGTGGTTGAGAGTCCGCCTGCCAATGCAGGGGACACGGGTTCGTGGCCCGGTCCGGGAGGATCCCACGTGCCGCGGAGCGGCTGGGCCCGTGAGCCATGGCCACTGAGCCTGCGCGTCCGGAGCCTGTGCTCCGCAACGGGAGAGGCCACAACAGTGAGAGGCCCGCGTACCGCAAAAACAAACAAAAAAAAAGGATGGAACAGCTGAAATGGGGTCATGATCTTTTTACTCCAAATGGAAGAAAAAGAAGGAAAGCGGTTTTCCTGAGATAAGTTGGCAACTGTCAAGAGATAGAAATGATACACACACACTCCATGTACTTATGTTTACAGCAAGACATAGCTGTCAAATGGTCTGAATTGAAAGTAATTGGCAAAGGGCACTGAAAAGACACAGAAAAGCAGAGGTCTGGGCATATGAACCATTGGCCACCCTCAGGGATGAAGCAAGAGGGGGTAAGAAAGCATCAGAGCAGACAGGTCCAGAGCCGTGGGCACTGCCGACTCGTACAGACTGGGAGAGTGCAGGGGGAACCGGATTATACAGAGGTGCCTGACCGCTCTGTGCTACCTACCAGAACACTATATATAAGAGAAGGTGAGAGGGAGCTTCAAGTTGGCGGAAGAGCAAAACGCAGAGATCACCTTCCTCCCCGCAAATACATCAGAAATACGTCTACACGTGCAACAACTCCTACAGAACACCTACTGAACGCTGGCAGAAGACCTCAGACCTCCCAAAAGGCAACAAACTCCCCACGTTGCCTGGGTAGGGCAAAAGAAAAAAGAAAAAAACAGAGACAAAAGAATAGGAACGGGACCCGCACCAGTGGGAGGGAGCTCTGAAGGAGGAAAGGTTTCCACACTCTAGGAAGCCCCTTCGCGGGCGGAGACTGCGGGTGGCAGAGGGGGTAAGCTTCGGAGCCACGGAGGAGAGCACAGCCACAGGGGTGCGGAGGGCAAAGCGGAGAGATTCCCGCACAGAGGATCGGTGCCGACCGGCACTCACCAGGCCGAGAGGCTTGTCTGCTCACCCGCCGGGGCTGGCGGGGCTGGGAGCTGAGGCACGGGCTTCGGAGGTCGGATCCCAGGGAGAGGACTGGGGTTGGCTGTGGGAACACAGCCTGAAGGGGTTAGTGCACCATGGCTAGCCAGCAGGGAGTCTGGGGAAAAGTCTGCACCCGCCGAAGAGGCAGGAGACTTTTTCCGGCTTCTTTGTTTCCTGGTGCGCGAGGAGAGGGGATTAACAGCGCCGCTTAAAGGAGCTCCAGAGACGGGCGCGAGCCGCGGCTATCAATGTGGACCCCAGAGACGGGCATGAGACATTAAGGCTGCTGCTGCCGCCACCAAGAAGCCTGTGTGCGAGCACAGGTCACTATCCACACCTCCCCTCCTGGGAGGCTGTGCAGCCCACCACTGCCAGGGTCCCGTGATCCAGGGACAACTTCCCCGGGAGAACGCACAGCGCGCCTCAGGCTGATGCAACGTCCCACCAGCCTCTGCTGCCGCAGGCTTGCCCCGCATCCGCACCTCTCCCTCCCCCTGGCCTGAGTGAGCCAGAGCCCCCGAATCAGCGGCTCCTTTAACCCTGTCCTGTCTGAGCGAAGAACAGACGCCCTCAGGCGACCTACACACAGAGGCGGGTCCAAATCCAGAGCTGAGCCACGGGAGCTGTGCAAACAAAGAAGAGAAAGGGAAATCTCTCCCAGCAGCTTCAGAGGCAGCGGATTAAATAAAGCTCCACGATCAACTTGATGTACCCTACATCTGTGGAATACCTGAAGAGACAACGAATCATCCCAAATTGAGGAGGTGGACTTTGGGAGAAACGATATATATATTTCTTTCCCTTTTCCTCTTTTTGTGAGTGTGTATGTGTACGCTTCTGTGTATGATTTTGTCTGTATAGCTTTCCTTTTATCATTTGTGCCAGGGTTCTGTCTGTCCATTTTTTTTTGCCTTAAAAATTTTCTTTCTTAATAATAATTTTTTATTTTAAGAACTTTATTTTATCTTATTTAATCTTCTTTCTTTCTTTCTACTTTTTCTCCCTTTCATTCTGAGCCGCGTGGATGAAAGGCTCCTGGTGCTCCAGACAGGCATCAGGGCTGTGCCTCTGAGGTGGGAGAGCCAAGTTCAGGACATTGGTCCACAAGATACCTCCCAACTCCACGTAATATCAAACGGTGAAAATCTCCCAGAGATCTCCAACTCAACGCCAAGACACGGCTCTACTCAACGACCAGCAAGCAACAGTGCTGGACACCCTATGCCAAACAACTAGCAAGACAGGAACACAACCCCATCCATTAGCAGAGAGGCTGCCTAAAATCATAACAAGGCCACAGACAACCCCAAAACACACCACCAGACGTGGACCTGCCCACCAGAAAGACAAGATCCAGCCTCATCCACCAGAACACAGACACTAGTCCCCTCCACCAGGAAGCCTACACAACCCACTGAACCAACCTTAGCCACTGGGGACAGACACCAAAACAGTGGAAACTACGAACCTGCAGCCTACTAAAAAGAGACCCCAAACACAGTAAGTTAAGCAAAATGAAAACACAGAGAAACACACAGGAGATGAAAGAGCAAGGCAAAAACCCACCACCTAACAAATGAGAAGGAAATAGGCAGTCTACCTGAAAAAGAATTCAGAATAATGATAGTAAAGATGATCCAAAATCATGGAAATAGAATGGAGAAAATACAAGAAACGTTTAACAAGGACCTAGAAGAACTAAAGAGCAAACAAACAGAGATGAACAACACAATAAATGAAATTAAAAATTCTTTAGAAGGGATCAAAGGTAGAATAACTGAGGCAGAAGAACAGATAAGTGACCGGGAAGATAAAATAGTGGAAATAACTATTGCAGAGCAGAATAAAGAAAAAAGAATGAAAAGAATTGAGGACAGTCTCAGAGACCTCTGGGACAACATTAAACGCACCAACATTCAAATTATAGGAGTCCCAGAAGAAGAGAAAAAGAAAGGGACTGAGAAAATATCTGAAGAGATTATAGCTGAAAACTTCCCTAATATGGGAAAGAAAATAGTTAATCAACTCCAGGAAGCACAGAGAGTCCCATACAGGATAAATCCAAGGAGAAACACACCAAGACACAAATTAATCAAACTATCAAATATTAAATACAAAGAACAAATATTAAAAGCAGCAAGGGAAAAACAACAAGTAACACATAAGGGAATCCCCACAAGGTTAACAGCTGATCTTTCGGCAGAAACTCTGCAAGCCAAAAGGGAGTGGCAGGACATATTTAAAGTGATGAAAGGGAAAAACCTACAACGAAGATTACTCTAACCACCAAGGATCTCATTCAGATTTGACAGAGAAATTAAAAGCTTTACAGACAAGCAAAAGGTAAGAGAATTCAAGACCACCAAACCAGCTTTACAACAAATGCTAAAGGAACTTCTCTAGGCAGGAAACACAAGAGAAGGACTTAAGACCTACGGTAATTAACCCAAAACAATTAAGAAAATGGTAATAGGAACATACATATCGATAATTACCTTAAATGTAAACGGACTAAATGCTCCAACCAAAAGACATAGACTGGCTGAATGGTCACAAAAGCAAGACCCATACATATGCTGTCTACAAGAGACCCACTTCAAACCTAGGGACACACACAGACTGAAAGTGAGGGGATGGAAAAAGATATTCCATGCAAATGGAAATCAAAAGAAAGGTAGAGTAGAAATACTCATATCAGATAAAATAGACTTTAAAATAAAGAATGTTACAAGAAACGAGGAAGGACACTACATAATGATAAAGGGATCAATCCAAGAAGAAAATATAACAATTGTAAATATTTATGCACCGAAAATAGGAGCACATCAATACATAAGGAAAATACTAACAGCCATAAAAGGGGAAATCAACAGTAACACAATCATAGTAGGGGACTTTAACACCCCACTTTCACCAAAGGACAGATCATCCAAAATGAAAATAAAGAAGGAAACACAAGCTTTAAATGATACATTAAACAAGATGGACTTAATTAATGTTTATAGGACATTCCATCCAAAAACAACAGAATACACATTCTTCTCAAGTGCTCATGGAACATTCTCCGGGATGGATCATATCTTGGGTGACAAATCAAGCCTTGGTAAATTTAATAAAATTGAAATCATATCGAGTATCTTTTCCGACCACAATGCTATGAGACTAGATATCAATTATAGGAAAAAAATCTGTAAGAAATACAAACACACGGAGGCTAAACAACACACTACTTAATAACCAAGAGATCACTGAAGCAGTCAAAGAGGAAATGAAAAAATACCTAAAAACAAATGACAATGAAAACACAACTACCGAAAACTTACGTGATGCAGCAAAAGCAGTTCTAAGAGGGAAGTTTATAGCTATACAAGCCTACCTTAAGAAACAAGAAACATCTCAAATAAACAACCTAACCTTACACCTAAAGCAATTAGAGAAAGAAGAACAAAAAAACCCCGAAGTTAGCAGAAGGAAAGAAATCATAAAGATCAGATCAGAAATAAATGAAAAAGAAATGAAGGAAACAATAGCAAAGATCAATAAAACTAAAAGCTGGTTCTTTGAAAAGGTAAACAAAATTGATAAACCATTAGCCAGACTCATCAAGCAAAAGAGGGAGAGGACTCAAATAAATAAAATTAGAAATGAAAAAGGAAAAGTTACAACAGACACCTCAGAAATACAAAGGATCATGAGAGATTACTACAAGCAACTATATGTCAATAAAATGGACAACCTGGAAGAAATGGACAAATTCTTACAAATGCACAACCTTCCGAGACTGAACCAGGAAGAAATAGAAAATATGAACAGACAAATCACAAGCACTGAAATTGAAACTGTGATTAAAAACCTTCCAACAAACAAAAGCCCAGGACCAGATGGCTTCACAGGCGAATTCTATCAAACATTTAGAGAAGAGCTCACACCCATCCTTCTCGAACTCTTCCAATATAGCAGAGGGAGGAACACTCCCAAACTCATTCTACGAGGCCACCATCACTCTGATACCAAAACCAGACAAAGATATCACAAAGAAAGAAAACTACAGGCCAATATCACTGATGAACACAGATGCAAAAATCCTCAGCAAAATACTAGCAAACAGAATCCAACAGCACATTAAAAGGATCATACACCATGGTCAAGTGGGGTTTATTGCAGGAATGCAAGGATTCTTCAATATACGCAAATCAATCAACGTGATACACCATATTAACAAATGGAAGGAGAAAAACCATATGATCATCTCAATAGATGCAGAGAAAGCTTTCAACAAAATTCAACACCCATTTATGATAAAAACCCTGCAGAAAGTAGGCATAGAGGGAACTTTCCTCAACATAATAAAGGCCATATATGACAAACTCACAGCCAACATCGTCCTCAATGGTAAAAAAACTGAAAGCATTTCCACTAAGATCAGGAACAAGACAAGGTTTCCCACTCTCACAACTATTATTCAACATAGTTTTGGAACTTTTAGCCTCAGCAATCAGAGAAGAAAAAGGAATCCAAATCAGAAAAAAAGAAGTAAAGCTGTCACTACAGATGGCATGATACTATACATAAAGAATCCTAAAGATGCCACCAGAAAACTACTAGAGCTAATCAATGAATTTGGTAAAGTAGCAGGATACAAAATTGATGCACAGAAATCTCTTGCATTCTTATACACTAATGATGAAAAATCTGAAATTAAGAAAACTCTCCCATTTACCACTGCAACGAAAAGAATAAAATATCTAGGAATAAACCTACCTAAGGAGACAAAAGACCTGTATACAGAAAACTATAAGACACTGTGACATAAATTAAAGATGTTACCAACAGATGGAGAGATATACCATGTCCTTGGATTGGAAGAATCAACATTGTGAAAATGACTCTATTACCCAAAGCAATCTACAGATTCAATGCAATCCCTATCAAATTACCACTGGCATTTTTTACAGAACTAGAACAAACAATTTCACAATTTGTATGGAAACACAAAAGACCCCAAAGAGCCAAAGCAATCTTGAGAAAGAAAAACGCACCTGGAGGAATCAGGCTCCCTGACTTCAGACTATACCACAGAGCTACAGTAATCAAGACAGTATGGCACAAAAACAAAAATATAGATAAATGGAACAGGTTAGAAAGCCCAGAGATAAACCCACGCACATACGGTCACCTTATCTTTGATCAAGAAGGCAAAACTATACAGTGGAGAAAAGACAGCCTCTTCAATAAGTGGTGCTGGGAAAACTGGACAGCTACATGTAAAAGAATGAAATTACAACACTCCCTAACAGCATACACAAAAATAAGCTCAAAATGGATTAAAGACCTAAATGTACGGCCAAACACCATCAAACTCTTAGAGGAAAACATAGGCAGAACACTCTATGACATAAATAACAGCAAGATCCTTTTTGAACCACCTCCTAGAGAAATGGAAATAAAAACAAAAATAAACAAAGGGGACCTAATGAAACTTAAAAGCTTTTGCACAGCAAAGGAAACCATAAACAAGACGAAAAGACAACCCTCAGAATGGGAGAAAATATTTTCAAGTGAAGCAACTGGCAAAGGATTAATCTCCAAAACATACAAACAACTCATGCAGCTCAATTTCAAAAAACGAAACAACCCAATCGAAAAATGGGCAGAAGACCTAAATTGACATTTCTCCAAAGAAGATATACAGATTGCCAACAAACACATGAAAGAATGTTCAAAATCACTAATCATTAGAGAAATGCACATCAAAACTACAATGAGGGCTTCCCCGGTGGCGCAGTGGTTGAGAGTCCGCCTGCCAATGCAGGGGACACGGGTTCGTGCCCCGGTCCGGGAGGATCCCACATGCTGCGGAACAGCTGGGCCCGTGAGCCATGGCCGCTGAGCCTGTGCATCTGGAGCCTGTACTCCGCAACGGGAGAGGCCACAACAGTGAGAGGCCCGTGTACGGGGAAAAAGAAAAAAACTACAATGAGATCATCGCACACCAGTCAGAATGGCCATCATCAAAAAATCCAGAAACAATAAATGCTGAAGAGGATGTGGAGAAAAGGGAACACTCTTACACTGTTGGTGGGAATGTAAATTGATACAGCCACTATGGAGAACAGTACGGAGGTTCCTTAAAAAACTACAAATAGAACTACCATATGACCCAGCAATCCCACTGCTGTGCATATACCCTGAGAAAACCATAATTCAAAAAGAGTCATGCACAAAAATATTCATTGCAGCTCTATTTACAATAGCCAGGACATGGAAGCAACCTAAGTGTCCATCAACAGATGAATGGATAAAGAAGATGTGGCACATATATACAATGGAATATTACTCAGCCATAAAAAGGAATGAAACTGAGTTATCTGTAGTGAGGTGGATAGACCTAGAGTCTGTCATACAGGGTGAAGTAAGTCAGAAAGAGAAAAACAAATACCGTATGCTAACACATATATATGGAATCTAAAAAAGAAAGAAAGAAAATGGTCAGAAGAACCTAGGGGCAAGATGGGAATAAAGATGCAGACCTACTAGAGAATGGACTTGAGGATACGGGGAGGGGGAAGGGTAAGCTGGGACAAAGTGAGAGAGTGGCATGGACATATATACACCACCAAACGTAAAATAGATAGCTAGTGGCAAGCAGCCGCATAGCACAGGGAGATCAGCTCGGTGGTTTGTGACCACCTAGAGGAGTGGGATAGAGAGGATGTGAGGGAGGGAGACGCAAGAGGGACGAGATATGGGGACATATGTATATGTATAACTGATTCACTTTGTTATAAAGAAGAAAATTACACACCATTATAAAGCAATTATACTCTAATAAAGATGTTAAAAAAGAAAGAAAAAAAAAAAAGAGAAGGTGAGAAATTAGGGTTGGAACAACCAGAGTCGTGAGAAAACATTTGAAAGTCCTTATAATTATTGCTTTTACTACTTTTTTTTTTAAAAGAAAAAGCATAAAGGCAACATCCCCAAGAAGGAAAAAAACTTCAATGCAATTTTAAATCAGTAATTATGTTGCTAAACAATGAATTCTTCATTTCAAACCCTTGCTCACTAAAAATTTTCCAGGATCTCTCCACTTCTCTTCCCCCACTCTCTCCAGGTATCCTGCTTTCTTATGCATAACACACAGCTAATTATCTCCTGCAGACATGACCTAAGATGCAGAGATGCCCTAAGAGGGAGCTCACCACTGTTGAACAGTTACACAAAATAGATCCACACATACAGTTTCAACAAGGCAAATTCACCTTCGGGAAGGAGTCACTGTTCAAAACATTCACACATGTAGTTTTTACCAGACATTTCATTTCTGTTTCATTAAAAATTATGTCTAACTCCATAATATTCAAATTTTTAGGCAACATCCTAGTCTTGTCATAGGTGACCTGTTACTTTGAAAAGCTACAACATGATTTTATTTTTTACTGATGAAATCAAACAACAAATGTCAGGCATGCTTTATTCAACTAACAGAAATTACATAAAGTGTATGTATTTCCATTCGCATACTATTAACGCTCCATATGAAGACTTCAAACCTAGAGTTTCTTTGGCTCTAAAGTATTTGATTTTAATTCCGTTTCGAAATAACTCTCTTTGGATAACAAATATAGTCCTCATAAATCAGTACAATTATTAAAGAACTATCACAGAGAGAAAGCAGTTTCCATTCACGGTGTTCGCATAGAAAATCAGATTTCACTGTCAAGAAGCTTACTTGTAATAGATCTTTTTAACTTCGAAGTACCTTGCAATCAAAGATCTGTATGTTTAAATAAAAGTAGGAAACAGATCAATTTCACTTTGCATCTCTTCTTGTAATCAGACTGAGAAATAAAAGTGTTTCTTTTCTGGGAAATTTCTTTTTCTGGTGGAAAACGCTTCCAATTTTAATATGTAAGAAGATAAAATCTACTCCTTTAACTATTTATTTCCTCAACAAAAGCAAAATAAACTACCCGCACTGCAAACCACACTGGAACCCTCTGGGGTTTTCTTTCACAGTCCTCTGTAATACTACAGTAACATAAACTCCGCCTATGGTCCCCATGCCCATCTGCTCTTATCACTCAGTGGCGTGGCCTGCACGTTAAATACAAGTGTCAGACAGTCATAAAATCTCAACAATTCCAAATTCTTTGGGGATCAAACATAAAATGACATTCTGTTGAATGGGAAATCCCATGGCCTGTGGCCATGTCTTCAAGGGGCCTGACATGATGGAAAAGAAAAATGCAGCCTGCCTTCAAAGCGAGGTCATTCTTACCCGTAATTTGGTTATAAAGGAGACTTTACAAGCCTCGTATTGATATTCACTAAAGTATTTTTTCACGCATAGATAAAACTTCAAGAAGCAGTTTTAGAAATTTTAACAATTTTTTTTTTTCAAATAACACAGGACTCATGGACTAAAGCAACTTCTGTATAGTCAAGTAATGAAGAAGCAAGCAGTCCATACCAGTGATGGATTCAAGCACTCTCTACTCACAGCTCTGCTGAAGAAAGAAGATGGGTACCCTAATCACTACAGGGCAAATCCTAAAGAGATGGCAGCAGCACTTCACGAACGCCTAATACATCCAACTCGAGGTCTCAGCAAGGGCAGGGCATTTGACAAAATGCAATGATTTAGAATACACTCCAGTTTTTAAGAAAGTCAGTGTTACAGCCAGAGACAGGATAAATGAAAAGTCTAAGACACGTGTTTTCTGAGATTTATAATCAGGCAGAAATCGACAAGGGGAAGGAGATTAGACAAGTGTTTAGACTTTCCATCAAAATATGCAATGGGAAGGAGATTTTAACACCAGCCATTTCCTTTGCAATTATGGAGAAAGATGACTGATTTTTCTCATGGGTTTTCATGACCACTGAGATCCAGAACCCTTCCAAGTCTGCTCCTACATTAGCTGTGTCAGGAAAATCCTATCCTGGAAAAAAAGTGGTTTCAGGTAAAGGCTATGCAGAGGAAAAGGAGGCATGGAAAGAAAAAATCGTTTTGAATCAAACTCAAAAAGAACGGTTGTTGGCAATGAAAGAATGCTCAACATCATTAATCATTAGAGAAATGCAAATCAAAACTACAATGAGATATCATCTCACACTGGTCAGAATGGCCATCATCACAAAATCTAGAAACAATAAATGCTGGAGAGAGTGTGCAGAAAAGGGAATACTCTTGCACTGTTGGTGGGAATGTAAATTGATACAGCCACTATGGAGAACAGTACGGAGGTTCCTTAAAAAACTACAAATAGAACTACCATATGACCCAGCAATCCCACTACTGGGCATATACCCTGAGCAAACCATAATTCAAAAAGAGTCATGTACCAAAATGTTCATTGCAGCTCTATTTACAATAGCCAGGACATGGAAGCAACCTAAGTGTCCATCAACAGGTGAATGGATAAAGAAGATGTGGCACATATATACAATGGAATATTACTCAGCCATAAAAAGAAACAAAACTGAGTTATCTGTAGTGAGGTGGATGGACCTAGAATCTGTCATACAGAGTGAAGTAAATCAGAAAGAGAAAAACAAATGCCGTATGCTAACACATATATATGGAATCTAAGGGGAAAAAAAAAGGTCATGAAGAACCTAGGGGTAAGATGGGAATAAAGACACAGACCTACTAGAGCATGGACTTGAGGATATGGGGAGGGGGAAGGGTAAGCTGGGACGAAGGGAGAGAGAGGCATGGACATATATACACCACCAAACGTAAAATAGATAGCTAGTGGGAAGCAGCCGCATGGCACAGGGAGATCAGCTCAATGCTTTGTGACCGCCTGGAGGGGTGGGATAGGGAGGGTGGGAGGGAGGGAGACGCAAGAGGGAAGAGATATGGGAACATATGTATATGTATAACTGATTCACTTTGTTATAAGACAGAAACTAACACACCATTGTAAAGCAATTATACTCCAATAAAGATGTTAAAAAAGAACGGTTGGTATTGTGAATAAAATCAGGTTGATTTGTTACTGATAAGTTCATAAAATTGTTGCTCACATCTGGAATGATCAGGCATTTCACTTGATAGCATACTCAAACACTTTGCTTATCAAGAATAAAAAAGAGACAACTTAGTATAATAAACCCTATTAATTTGACTTCAATTTAAAGCAATAAAGGTCCTAGATGTTGACATTTGATGATAATTCCATGTCCCTAAGAAACTCTTAATAGAAGAAGCTACAAACAGGACATGATATTCTTGAGATAGTGATACAGGAGCTTCTGTAAAATAACTGCCTTGGGGGGAGCAAGGAGGGAGAAAGAACGGGAAGGAGGGAAGGAGAGAAGGAAGAAAGGAAGGGAGGGAGGGAGAACAGAAAACACAATAGAAACATTAGCTTTGGTGTAAGAGCCAGAGAAGAGTTGGAGCTGGCTCACAGAGGCACATGAGAGCTGACTGTGTACATCTCTGCACAACCCTGTGACTACACTTCCGTAGCTTGGAATTCATCACAGTCAGTACATTTATATCAAGGAAATCAGCAAAGGTAACAAACCAGAGCTTTTATTCAGAAAGCTATTTATCAGTATATCTGGTTAGATCCAAATTACCATGCTCAGTGACAGTCTCCTCCCAATTAAACAGAAGTACTCGCATCTTCCTCAAAAAATTCATATGAAAATTAAATACAGTAATACAAGAGTGCTTAGTAGACAATACAAGAACTTCAGATAGCTATGACTATTATTACTTTCAAGAATTAGCCATCAAGTATACATCACAGAAGGCAACCTCAAAGAATTTCACCTAATGAGGTCTCCTTCATGGTAGCGCTGGCTCAGACCACAGGCTTCCAGTGGCTGAAGAGCAGCTGTGAGAGCAGCAGTGGAGTTTAGAAACAAATACACAAAAAGGAACATAGGTAAGGTCACTGGGAAATAGCAAAGCATGCACACTTGACAAGGAAACCAGCACAAAATGGGAAGTCAACACGGAGGCATTCATTCTGAGCCTTCTACATGAAACAGACCCAGGTTAAATTTGTCGCTTTTATGTCTTCCTAGGTATTTTAAATATACCATCCCTGTGTACGAAATGGCAACAATGAAATACCAGAAATAAGCCACTAGGAAGCATCAGAGGTGTTAACCAGCTCTCAGTCCATAACACTAAAGGCACAACCCACTCGTCAAGTCTACACAGTAAAAGGGGGATCACACGATCAGGAGGAATGCCGTCTCATGAAACCATCACTTGATACAATGGTAACATTCACTACGAACAGAATTTCAGAAAAAGGAATGTGATTCACTATATCTACACATTTCTATGTCACAAAAGAAAATCATTCCCTAGCTAGATTTAATATCAGTACTAGACACTAGATAAAAGTATCTTCCATACTTTTTTGAACTCTACACTTTCATCCTCATCTCTTTTAATGTGGGCCCAAAGCAGGTTTTCAAACAGCAGAAAAAGCAATGGTAGAGAGAAGAGTCCATCTAAAAAACACCAAGCCCCACCCTAACCAACATGCAACCAGCAGGGACCATTCCAATCCTTCGAGCACATAATTCACTGGCCTCCTTTATCAGAGATGTCCGGGAAATCTTGCATTGTGAGGAAGAATCAGATACTAAATTTGTTTCTGTCTTCTTGAAAGTTAACATTAATCTAAACCTATCCATTGCATAACAAAAATCATCATCACCATAATCTCAAAATTTTTAAAATAAGTATCCCTGCTATTCACTGGGATAAAAAGACCTTTAGACCAGCATTTCTCAACTTTGCCTGCACATCACAGTACATTAGGAGCTTTTAAAGTCCCTCTGAGCCACCAAAATCCCTGACCAATGACCAGAGAATCTCTGGGGTCCGTGCTCGGACATCAGTGGGTCTTCAAAGTCACCCAGGTGATTCCAGGGTGCAACCAAGGCTGAGAACCGCTGCTCTAGACACAATGGTTCTTACTCCACGCTCTGTGCTCGTGATTCTCACCGCAAGCCGCATGTTTCCAGATTCCCTTGGGAAGCTTAAACATACAGATGCCGGAGCCCCACCCTAAGCCAACTAAATTAGAATCTCTGAGGCATGGAAACACTTTCCCACAAGATACTGAGCTGAAGCTGTGGTTGAAAGTAATGCTCTTCCAACTAGAGATCCTCAGCTTTGGTTTTGGAATTCCTTCAACTATTATAAGTTTCCCTACTTTATATTCTACTTTTGTACCATTTCCAGTAGGAGTAACGCTTATGGAACTTTAAAATTACTTAAGCACTTGTCTCAAAACCAGACTTGCAATTGATAAACTCGGAGACTATTCTTTGCAGCTTATTGGCAGGTTTACGGGTTTCCTAGGGCTAGGTGGCTTATAATAATAGATACTTGTTGTCTCTCAGTTCTGGAGGCTAGAGGTATCGGAAGGGCCATGCTCTCGCTGAAGGCTGCAGGGGAGAATCTGTCCCATGCCTTCCTCTTAGTTTCTGGTGTTGCCAGCAACCCTCGGTGCTCCTTGGCTCAAAGACTCATCACCTCAATCTTTGCTTCCCTCGGTACATGGTATTCCCCGTGTGTCTGTGTCTCTGTATCTCTTCTAACGATACCAGTCATATTGGATTAAGGGCCCACCAAACTCCTGTATGACCGCTTCTTAGTTAATTACATCTGCAACAGTTCTATTTCCAAATAAGTCACATTCTGAGGTCCCATGAAGGACATGAATTTTAGGGAGACACCAATCAACCCAGCACAGCAGGAAAAAAGGCGGAAAAAACAGCAACTCTGGTCAGAAACATCAGGTGTTGCTTGCAAACAGGTAGTATTTCAGCCAAGTTTCTGGGGATCTCGAAGAAAATAAAGAGGTATGTGAAACAAAGCTAGAGTTAAGTGTCCCTAAAAGATAACCTGGAAAGGGGTTCCAAGCCCTACGAGTTTATCACCACCAGTGCAATGGAACCCCTTTCAACTTCCAGCCTTTGAAATACCAAGTGGCCTGTGACGTATAACTTTCCTTGTTTCTGTTGTCAGAGTTACAGCAATGTTCCTAAAAATTGATATGAGAATTCAAACAATTCCCAAGAGATACACTGTCATATATATATATATATATATATATAGAGAGAGAGAGAGAGAGAGAGAGAGAGAGAGAGAGAGAGAGTTATAATGGAAGTAGCACATTCTTATCAGGCAGGCATTATAGATGAAATGTGCTTTGTAGAATTAACCACCTCTAACAAGCACATACCCAATCATGTTTCAGGGACAATACTTTCTGAATTCCAACTTCATACTCTAACAAATACCCAGCAAAATAATAAACTTTCCATGATTCAGCACTTTGGTTATCCATCAAATGGTTTATATATTAATCGTCCTCACTAGCAATAGTTAGCGCAGACATTTTGTTTCCAATAACCAAAGAAATCAAAGAATGTATGGGTCATTTTGTCATGCTCAAAAACTTCTCTGTGACACACTAAGAAGAGCCCCTACGATGTTAGCAGCCATCAGTTGGACTTCTGCCAAGAGAGAGAAAAGGAGAGTGAGAAGGTATAATCAATACATGTAGTGCAAAAACTTTTTGACGAAAATCATTAGCCCATGGACACAAATTAGTTTGGTCCCTGGTCATCTTTTTTGGCCTTAAGCATCCTATAAATTAACTGGCAATATAAACAAGTTAGTACTGTTCATTTAAATACTACTTTAAGGGAGATGGGCAGAATCATTTATTTCAGCCAAATTTTGTTTTTCAACATTAAGGAAGAAAAAAGCAAAAACTCTCCAAAATGTAGGAAACTAGGAGAAACTCCAAGTAATCAAATAAATTTTTATTGATTGCTTTTTGCTTTCAATAGATTTCAAATATTTGAGATTCCTGACGTTTTCCAAACTTTAATAACTCACTGTTTTCCTAACTACATTAAGTTCTAAACAAAAATAAGGCAAAAGAAATCTCCCTTTATAATGTAGCTCAGAGAGAGAAAAAAAAAATCTCTTCTATTTACTAGGCTGACATTTACTTTGATCTCTTACAGACCCTTTCAGGTAACAATTTATATATAACAGAGCAAGCAAACTCCTTTGGGAATGTAGAATACCTTAGAAGTCATGAACAAATGCAAATAAACTGAAAACACAAGGGGGCTGTATCTCTACTGCTTGCCTTTTTTTACTCTGACAGCAGTGTTTTAAAAAACAGGCAAGGAAATAAATCCTTCGGTTTGGCTGTGATACTTGAAAAGAAGCTTAAAGTGGTTTAATAACGGAGTAAGATTAAACCATACTTCTAAAAAAAAAATTCCAAAGGTAGCAAAAGGAAGTGCCTTTATGCAAATGTCATTCCTTCCCAACTACTTCTACTTTCTGAGAAGAGTTGCTAATCCACTCAGGTGAAGTGTCCAAATACATCTGATGCCCCAACTACCGCTGTAGCTTCAAAGTCGATTTAAAGGTTCTTAATTGTGCTACTAATTTAGCTATGAACATTAGTAAATTATACATGGTGGACATTTCATTTTTTTTTACAGTTTTATAAAATCAATCTAAGTAGATGCAAAGGCTCTGGTGCTTCATTGCCTTAGGTCTATCAAGCCCATAATAATAATTTACTAACATACACTGAGCATGAGAGATACAAAAGGGAATTCACAATCATAAAAGTTTATGCTCTGCCTTTATATAAACAGTCACTGTCATAAACACAAAATAATAGAGATTATATCAATCAATAAAGCGAAATGAAATGCATTAGACTGATCTGATGAGATAACCAAATGACTGCAGATACAGCTAAATGAAGAAACCAAGTAGATATGTCAGGCATCTAACTTGATTACTGCCATAAATAATCACACCTCTAGCGTCCTTATGATACAAAGAAAATATTATTCGGAGAATGCAAAAGTTACCTTCCTTAAATAATTTAGACTTGCTAAGGTTTACCCAGCAAAACAGCTGTATTTTAGGTAACCTTACTCAAAGTTTAACTTTATTAATTAACATAATTCATGCCAAAAGAAACACATCCAAAATTATCGATTTCATATTTTTATTATAAAATTATTGTAAATAACTGCACATGGATTGCAAACGCATCCCATGAAAAAATTATCTTTTCTTTTAGACCGTGATGGGGAATTAAAAAAAAATCTCCACATTAGAGGAAAAACAGGTCTAAAATAACTTGGCAATAGTTCAGCTACCAAAATATATGTGTAAAAAATGTAGAAAGGCGGAAGAGGAAAGAAAATCAGTTATTTTAATTCAAAAAAAAAGTAAAAGATTTGCAAATCAACTTTTTTTAGCAGTATGCTTCTGTCATAAAACTTTATATAATTCCCCGATGCTTAAATTATACAGTGAATAAAAATCACCTTGAAATATCCACTTAAAATGGCTAAAAGGTCAATTTTATTGTCACGTATATTTTACCACAATAAAAATGAAGTGCTATTTAGAGGTTCATCTATTCATAAAATAGGGAAGGAATGGTTTTCATCTTTGTAGGTTACATATGCATACACATATTTCCAAGTTAGATACAGTTATCTGAAACTACATGGATTTAACTCTACTTCTGCTGTTTGAAGACAAGAATCAGGTTCTGTTCATTTTGAATTTAGAAAAGTTCTTTGCACAGTGTGAAAAGCTATAACTTTGTCATATAAGTGACACGTTTTTTAAATGATTAAAAAGGTAAATTTTATGTTATGCAAATTTTACTACCACAAAAAAAAAATCACTTTATTTTGGAATCAAATATCAGTATCATTCACCTGGATTTCAATCCAGGTGAATCTAAACATCAAATCTAACCTTCCATATTTTATATTCTGGAATATGGTTACATCAGTTTTTAACTTTTCTAGCCACTCTAATCTCAGATCCCTGGGAGGCCAAAAGGTGTGGGATAGAAGGGACCCATTTGTGCACCAAGTTGATCAGTTCGTCCCACCGTGAAGTCATGTGCCCTGTGAAACTTCTCAGGTCCTTTCCTGTGTGAATCGCCACCTAGAAATGTCAGGGGCCTGCCTTGGGCTTCTGACAGGAAACGGTTCCCCTGAAGTGCAAATTCACATGGAGGCAGGGCTGTGGGTGCATTGACAAGAGGGCAGAAAGATCCAGAAACTCAGACTGTGCATTTCTTAAAAATAAAGCAAAGAATCTGAAAAGTAAAGGAAAAAGAGCAAGGGAAAGAGATGCAGAATTAGTTTGACCAAAAATACAAATCAACTGAGCCTATCGTAAGGCTTACAGAGGAAATGGTGAAGAAATTTGAAGGCAGTGATAATTCAAATCTATTCCCTTCCATATGTGCAGGTCTTTCTCCCTTCTAAGTTTCTTCCCCTTGTCCTCCTCTTTTGTTCTCACCCTTTCCTCCTTTCTTTTTTTTTTTTTAAATTTCCTTCCAATTGTACATCTCACGGACATTCCCTTGCCCCTCTAGGTCTATTCGTCCAAGCTGCTGTGGGGAGGGGAGGGGAGGGGAGGGGGTGGGAGGGTACTGTGAGTAAATACTAAGATCTGTCCTCCTACAAATCAGGTGAAAGAGAGCAAGCTAAGAAGAGTAAGCAATTGGCGTGAAGAGTAAAACTCAAGATAAGGATCCCCTGAGGCTATTTTTAACCACCCATGAAACCAAAACAGTGGTTTCCAATCCTACATTTAGTGACTGGGACTGCAGACAGAAAGAGGTTACAGCAAATGTTTCATTAAGTCAAATAATCAGTAATTCAATCCATAAACCGGAAAAACATTTTTAAGTACTTTTTTTAACTTCAAAGACTTTTCCTATAAGTAGTTTCAACTGTGAGCATACAAATTCATCATATAAAAGTCAACAAGTTGCATTAAAGAGTTTTTCTTTAAATTAGTTCCAGCAAGATGTGCTTTATTACAACTATACAACTAATTCCAGAAAACTGCAAGACATGACCAGATCTCTTGTCTTAAATCAGAAAGTAAGTACATGTCAACAAGGTCACTTTCGCCCCTTGTAAAGAAATAAGAAACTGTGAGATATCACTAAGCATCAATTAAATTAGCCAATTTAAAACGAATACCTATTATATTCATTGTTAGAAAATGGTAGAACCATCTTACTCGTACATTGCCTATGGCAATACCAACTACCAGAACCCTCTGAAAGGCACTCGTGTTTTAAGAGTCAAAATATCAATAGTTAATAATCTGTGACCCAGTAATAATATTCCTGCATTAATCCTACCCCCTAAAAAAAAGGGAAGGGAGGGGGGAAAAAACAAAAGAAGGAAAACTACACATATAAAAGGCTCATTGAGGGGGACTTCCCTGGTGGTACAGTGGTAAAGAATCCGCCTTCCAATGCAGGTGATGCAAGTTCCATCCCTGGTCAGGGAACTAAGATCCCACATGCCGCAGGGAAACTAAGCCCACACATCACAACTACTGAGCTTGTGCACCTCAACTAGAGAGCCTGCGTGCCCCAACCTACAGAGCCCACGTGCTCTGGAACCCACGCACCACAGCTACAGAACCCGTGTGCCCTGAAGCCTGTGCACCACAACTAGAGAGAAGCCCGCATGCCTCAACGAAGATCCCACGTGTCGCAACTAAGACCTGATGCAGCCAAAAATAAATAAATAACATAAAGTTATAAATAACAAATAAATAAGAGGCTCACTGAAACTCCATTTGTAACCTAAAAACAGTTCCAGTTCTTTTCCATTCATCACAAGGAAATGGCCGACTTAATTATGGTAAAACAATGTAATGAACTATTATGCTACCAATATAAACTACGTTTAAGAAAGATGGGGAAAAGAGCAATACTAAGTAAAAATGACGTGCACATGAAGAATTAGTAAAATACACAAAAGTATCTGTTGAATAAATGTGGTGTGGTGGTCTAAGGTTTCTTCCCTACCTTACTTTTGCATTACTGACATACCTTCGTAATGTTTTTTGAAAAAAACTACATACACTATATATTTTTATAAGTATATTTCCTAATACTATTTTTAAATATTAATAAACAGATTTCAAATAGCAGTGTTTATTGAAAAGACTATAAAGATTAACAAGGTCACTCCCAGAATTTGTCTTAACATGATGAATAATACAATAAACATGGCTCTTAAGTGGAAAACACTTCAAGATTCAAAACGTTCAATTAGTCTTCGTGTTAACAGGATTACCAAAAAGCATTTTGCCAGGTGCTGCAGAAAATGACAGTGTGTAAGAGAAAGAAGGTAAGAGAATCACATCATTATGGAAAGATTACACTATAAGAGAGAAATAAAGAAAAAGAGCCTTTTCAGTTTGTTTAAAAAGGACATACATGATACGACCAATTACAGTACTCTAGAGAAACAACCAGCAATAATGTATAACGTAAAAAAAAAGGAATTTGCAATTATCGCTTACTATTTTTAATAGTTATCACTCGGGGGGGGTGGGAGGAATTGGGAGATTGGGATTGACACATACACACTAATATGTATAAAATAGATAACTAATAAGAACCTGCTGTATAGCACAGGGAACTCCACTGTACAGTAGAAACTGACACAACACTGTAAAACAACTAGACCCCAATAAAAAAAAATTAAAAGAAAACTATAATGGATTTTCTTTTATTTCTTTTTAAGTACAGTAAGTCCCCTACATATGAAACTTCAAGGTGGAAAAAAAAAAATGTTATCCCTCATTGAGTACTAATTTCCAGACACCTTGCCACATGTTCTACATACTTATCATTTCACACTCAGTACAACACTACCGACTAGACAAGTTTAGTAAATGCATTTCACAGATCAGGAAACTGAAGCTTAAGTAGGAACTATAACTTGGCCAAGTTTATACGGAGGACATCCAATCAACAATAAAGGGTAGAACTAGGACTTGAACCATCTTCTGATCCTTTATTGCATGCTTTCTCCAACGACTTTAAAAGAAAAAAAATGTATAAACCATATAAAAACAGCACTTTTTCTTATATTTCTTTTTTTGGGGGGGCGGGGGTACGCGGGCCTCTCACCGCTGCGGCCTCTCCTGCTGCAGAGCACAGGCTCCCGACGCGCAGGCTCAGCGGCCATGGCTCATGGGCCCAGCCACTCCGCGGCATGTGGGATCCTCCCGGACCGGGGCACAAACCCGTGTCCCCTGCATCGGCAGGCGGACTCTCAAACACTGCGCCACCAGGGAAGCCCTACTTATATTTCTTTATATAATCCCACTAGATTTGCTTTTTCCTCAGGTGTTCGTATCTATTCTTCTTAAAATAGAAGAACTCCTCAACTATACAATAAGAAAACTTCATCCATCATGGTTAGTCATCTCCTTTATTTTCAACAAGTTTCCTATTAAATGTTTCCAACTAAATAGAAATTTTATCTTTAAGATCACAAAATTAATACAGGCATGTTTCCTGATCATATTACTGTTTAGGTCAGACTTAGCTACACCGGGGACAATTTGCCAGAATACACTGGATTAGATATGTTTTTAACTTTTTCCTTTGGCGTCTAAGTCACTCATGATTTCTAAGGTAAGTATTTAGGAAGATCTGTGAACAGGTTTGGGCATCTAGGGCACCCAGTATCACTCTTCCAGTTTGTTCTCATGTATTTTTCTAAGCATGTCTTATTCTAAACACCAGGTAATTCCCAGCCTCTAGAAGGAGCCTTGCATTCCAATATTAACAGCTCCTTCAATCATCTCCTTAACAGTTACCTCCTTCCTAAACAACATGTCTGGTTCCCTCTGAGTTAAGTTCTGTAATGTAATCTCCTAAAGGCATTGCCTTATCAACTCTTACCTCTAGACCATGGCTAAGTGCAGAACCAGGGCCAAGTGAAAGCCCATGGGGAAAGAAGGAGAGTGAGTTGCTACTGCCAGTAGAACATGATTCACCCTCAGATGGGTCTTAGGGTACCTGAAATTCTGTATTTTCTTATGACACGAATTTTCTTCAAAAATTTACACAGTAGATCTTTTATATTTTATTTAAATTGTTTTAAGTCATCATCTGTCTTGAATTACCTGAGTAAGTTGACAGGCAAACATGAAAGTCAGGATGCCCTCGGAGATGTGGACATCCCAGAGGAGAATGACGCAGAGCCAGGGCTGAGACTTGGGGGAGGGGAGGGCATGCTCTGCTTTACCCGGTAGGGTAGAGGGTTTATTGGAAAACAGGAGACGAAAGAGAAGATGTCTGACGACAGAGTCTACTGGAGATAGAAGGGCTACGTCTCGGGAAAAAGCATTAAGAGATCAGAAAAGCAGTCACTGGGGAAGAGCTGGGGAGGAATGGGCAGGGCCCTGCCCAGCACTGTGTGACTTCCCTCCTATGTCACTGCCTCTCTTTTCCTCTCCCTGCTTCGGACTCTGTATTTACTCATGTCAACCTCTGGCCCAGGGAAATACCAATTCCTTGCATTAGCACAGTGATCTTGCACCCTACTTTAAATGGGCCTTAACAAAATTTTTAAATACCTACATGGGGAAGGGACAAAAAGTTTGAACACCTCCACCGTTCCACAACAAAACCTGGCCCTCATTTACTCACCACCCACACCTTCCCTATTTCTGCCCCACATCCAACCAACATAATTTAAAAAGAAAATAATCATATTCTACAGATAATAGTCAAGCCACTAAGCATCACGTCTTAGAAGCTTATGGCAGGCCATAAAGAATACATTTACATGTTAATGCAAACCACAAAAGTAGCATTCTGCCGCATCCCACATCTCTCTTATTTAAGGTTAACATTTAAGCTAACACAGTGCTAAAGGCTTGCAAGATTTATCTCACTAAAATCACAAGTTAGGAACTTGTGGTTAGGTACTCTTTACCACTTGACAGTTGAGGGAACTGTAACTTGAAGGTAACTTGTAACTTGCTCAACATCACAAAATGGGAGCAAGTAATTAAGGCAGGAGTCAACTTCCATCTCTCCAACTCCGAACTGAATTCTGAACTGCCAAATTATACTGCAAGTTGTTAAAATCTACCTTCTACCCTTTTTGATATCTGAAAGGCACTATATTTAATAAGAAGGAGGAAGAGGAAGTAGAGGAGGAGGAGATGACGGAGAAGAAGAAGAAGAAGAAAAGAACTGAGCACCAATATGTACAAGGCACTATGCTGGATCCTGGAAATGTAAAGATTAGGTAAACAGTCCAAGTCTTGATGGGTTCATAGACTCCAACAATTCACCATTCCTTCTGTATGTAAACCTGCCTTGGTCCACTAATGTCCATATTTATGCTCTTTCAAATTCTTGTTCCCTTTCTCCAAAATGTCTTTCTTAACTAATTCTCCTTTTTTTTTTTTTTTTTTTTTTTTTGCGGTACGCGGGCCTCTCACTGTTGTGGCCTCTCCCGTTGCGGAGCACAGGCTCCGGACGCACAGGCTCAGCGGCCATGGATCACGGGCCCAGGCGCTCCGCGGCATGCGGGATCCTCCCGGACCGGGGCACGAACCCACGTCCCCTGCATCGGCAGGCGGACTCTCAACCACTGCACCACCAGGGAAGCCCTAATTCTCCTTATTTATTCAATCAGTCTAGCAATGCTATTGTATATGATATTATCTTTGATTTAAAATCAATTCCTGTAGCTTCTTTTGTTTGAATGGCTTGGTACATAAAATTTACATTCAACAAATACAGAGAAGGTGCCTTCTACTTTGTTCTAAATGACCAACTATACCTACAATACACTGTATACTGAATATCAAGGAGAGTATACAACTTAGTTTGATGGGGTGTATCTCAGGTACAAAGAACTGGATTAATCTTAATTCTAGGCTTATGAAAAACTATCATCATAGGTCTCTTTTTTACTTACAGGATGTATGTGCTACTGGTAACAATCTAGTATTTGTGTGAAGCACACAAGCATTTGTTAATTTATTAATAATACAATCAACTTGATTTAAATTATTACTAACAAAGAAATTGATCTTTCATCAAACCAGAAGTGAATACTTTTTGTATACACCCTTAATACACTACCTGTCCAGTATTATAAAGAGTACACTGTAAGACAATAAAATAGTTAATATCTATAGAATATAAACATGATATACTTAATACATTATAATCACACCAAAAGATCAAGTGACATTTTATTCGTTACTTGAGAAAGCTAACTAACATATTTATGAAGTCACTGACAAAAAACAATATTCAATTTCCCAGATTAATTTAAGAGATTTAAGGATGCTCCTTCATCTTGCAATGAAAGATTAAATGGTTTTTAAAAAAGCATTTCAGGGACTTCCCTGGTGGCGCAGTGGTTAAGAATCTGCCTGTCCGGGAAGATCCCACATGCTGCAGAACAACTAAGCCCGTGCGCCACAGCTACTGAGCCTGCGCTCTAGAGCCCGCGAGCCACGACTACTAAGCCTGCGTGCCACAACTACTGAAGCCCACACACCTAGAGCCCCTGCTCTGCAACAAGAAAAGCCACCACAATGAGAATCCAGGGCACCGCAACGAAGAGTAGCCCCCGCTCACCGCAACTAGAGAAAGCCCACGTGCAGCAACAAAGACCCAAAGCAGTCAAAAACTAAATAAAATTAATTATTTTTTTAAAGCATTTCAAAGATTAAATTACTTAACTGGTAACTTAGTATTCTACATGATCCTTTCCAAGTATAAATCTAAAAAGAAACATGTGGTGTGTGCTTTTAAATTTTTCTTCAGTTATAAATATATGTTTCAACAGATAAAACAGGCTACTTCAAATTTTGGCCTAAGCATCAAACACGTCTTCATCTTCCTCTTTCTATTCATTTTAAACAAATAGTTAGAAATAATCCCCTTTGGGGATTACCATAGAAGAAATCTCTTTACTGAGGTGAGAACTCAAACTAAATGATGTCTAAAGCCCCATCCAACCAGAGTTTCTTAATTAAGAACGCTACTTACAAGAGCTCCAATCAGACTGATCAGCTACACTACTTCTCATGTAATATCCATGGGATGTTATATAGCATAAAAGCACAGTTTGAAAACTGAAAATAAAACCCTGTGGTGTATAACAGGAACTTCCAAATCTGTTAGGCATGGACTCTTCTCTCCCTCTCTCCCTCCCTCCCTCCCTCTCTCTCTCTCTATTTATTTATGGCTGCATTGGGTCTTCATTGCTGAGCGCGGGCTTTCTCTAGTTGCGGCGAGCAGGGACTACTCTTCGTTGCGGTGCGTGGGCTTCTCATTGCAGTGGCTTCTCCTGTTGTGGAGCACGGGCTCTAGGTGCACGGGCTTCAGTAGTTGTGGCATGCGGGCTCAGTAGTTGTGGCTTGTGGGCCCCAGAGCGCAGGCTTAGTCGTTGTGGCGCACGGGCTTAGTTGCTCCGCGGCATGTGGGATCTTGCCAGACCAGGGCTCGAACCCGTGTCCCCTGCACTGGCAGGCGGACTCTCAACCACTGCGCCACAAGGGAAGTCCCAGGCATGGACTCTTCTTGATTAAAGGACCTTCCTTTAATAAATCTATCGAACTGAAGAGAAACTTTTGGAAAACTATTATAATTAAGCCTGTAGACAGCCTCGAATTTTTTTTTTTTTTTTTTTTGCGGTACGTGGGCCTCTCACTGCTGTGGCCTCTCCCGTTGCGGAGCACAGGCTCGGGACGCGCAGGCTCAGCGACCATGGCTCACGGGCCCAGCCGCTCCGCGGCATGCGGGATCCTCCCGGACCGGGGCACGAACCCACGTCCCCTGCATCGGCAGGCGGACTCTCAACCACTGCGCCACCAGGGAAGCCCCCTCGAATTTTTTTTTTTTAATCTGTCAAACTTTCTACATAAATGCTTCACACTGGAATCTCTATAATCTGCCCTCGCCTTACTTCACTTCCCACCTCCTGCCAACCATTACTGAACTAAACGCCTGCTCCCATCCTGCTCTCTCTGGCTTCGACCACTTGCTCAGGCTACCTGCCACCCATCCTGTGTTCAGTGTCAACCCAGTCCTTACGTTCTCCATGTACCTTCCCTATTACACATGAGTATTATCTAACCCTATCCATCTTACACTTTATAAGCATACTTCTATAGTACCTTATATACAAGTATACATTTATATACAACCCTACCCTTATGACTCAGTTTTATTTCTGTATCTTCATCTGAAGTTTATCATTTACCACCTGATAACATACTGTTTTAAATACATACAGATTATCTGTTTCTGACGCTTTGTGTCTACAACTAGATTGTTAATTCTGCATCTTACACTTCTTCTTTATGCCTGGAAATTCTCCATATTCAGTAAATACTTAACGGCTTGTTGATAAACATAAAATTACCTTTATATAAACTCTTTCCTTTTTGGATTTTTCAAAATAGTACTTAAAATTTTAAACTGATAAATGTGTCCAATGTTCAATTGTTTTTATTCTTTAAAACTCAATTTTTGTTGTATCTACCCTAAAAAGTACCACAGAAAACATCATTTACTAATTTCCTAATATGCAATGTCCCATGGGTGTTATGAAAAATGCCAACTATATATGCTCATCATTCATAGTTTTCTTCAACTCCTCCTCTTAAAGTAAAAGTTGACACACATTGTATACAAATTAGAGCTAGTGCACCTCCCCTTCTAAAACTCTAAAAACTGCTACTTATAATACAAACATTAAAAAATAAAAATAGCTTTGCTTTTTCTGATGAGAAAAGTACAATGTGCATATTCTAAAATCCTCAGAGAATGCCTAAAGGTATAAATAAGAAAATTTAAATCACTTGACATACTAGTAACGAACAGGAAGCATTGTTACCATATTTGCTGTGCCCTTTCACATATGCATACACACATACAACAGTTTAATTCCGGAAGCTACTCATTAAATCCTGGCTCTATACCTCCTACTGCTGCAACCTTGAGCTATTTATCTTCCGGATGCTTCTGTTTGTTAATCTGTAAAATGGGGCCAATAATATTTAGTAGGAGGAACGTTGTGGTTACTAAGGGAGATAATCAATGTAAAGCACTTAGCAAAGGATCTAACATACAGCACATTTTCAACATTACTATATATCCTTGACATAAACGCCATTTTGTAACCTGTTTCCTTCAGTTGACAACACTTCACTGACAAATTTCCCTCTCAATAAATTCAAAACTATGTTGTTTTTAACAGCAGCTTAGTGCTTCTTCTATCAATGTACCATATTTGTTTAGCTATCTCTATCTGACGTTTTGATTGCTTCATAATTTTTAATGATAACCATACTGTGGTGAACATGATTGTAGCCAGATCTTTGCACATATTCATAATCACATTTTTGGAATAAATTCCTAGAAGTAAAATTTCTGGTCCAAAGGGTACTCACATTTTAAATGTCTATACATATTTCCACAGAAAAGTACACATTTACTCATGCTTCATCTATGCACGTGCACGAGTATTTACCACATCCTCCCCAGCATCTGGTATGGTCTTTTTCTTTTCTTTTCTTTCTTTTTTTAATATTTATTTATTTGTTTGGCTGCGCCAGGTCTTAGTTGCAGCATGCGGACCCTTAGCTGCAGCATGTGGGATCTAGTTCCCTGACCAGGGATCAAACCCAGGACCCCTGCACTGGGAGCACGGAGTCTTAGCCACGGGACCAACCACCAGGGCAATCCCGGTATGGTCATCTTTTTAATCTTACCCAATCTGACAGCAGAAATAAAATGGTTCTAATTTGAACTTCTTGGACTATCGATGAGACTAAACATGAATTCATCAGTTCACTGGTCACGTGTATGTCTTCTTCTGCAAAATCCCTGTTAAAATCTTTTCCCATCTTTATACAGGGGCAGTTGCCTTATTCTGGTTAAGAGATTTCTTCCCTTAAAAATATGAATTTTCGGGCTTCCCTGAGGCGCAGTGGTTGAGGGTCCGCCTGCCGATGCAGGGGACGCGGGTTCGTGCCCCGGTCCGGGAAGATCCCACATGCCGTGGAGCGGCTGGGCCCATGAGCCACGGCCGCTGAGCCTGCGCGTCCGGAGCCTGTGCTCCGCAACGGGAGAGGCCACGGCAGTGAGAGGCCCGCGTACCACAAAAAGAAAAAAAAAAAAAAAAAAATATATATATATATATATATATA
>NW_021703785.1:31110383-31163537 GCF_005190385.1 Monodon monoceros | reverse complement strand
AAAAAAAAAAAAAAATATATATATATATATATATATATATATATGTGAATTTTCACTGCTATATATATATTTCAGATAGTTTTTTTCCACATTATAATCTGTCATTTCAATTCACCAAATTTTTATTATAAAGATGTGTTTAGTTTTTTTAGTCAAATATACCCATCCATTTCCAATTTATGATTTCTGGATTCAGTGTCATCCTTTAGAAATTCTTCACCCATACAGATTAAAAAAAGTATTAATCTAAATCTTACTTTAGTACCTTTTATACGTTACTCTGATTCAGTTTTATGAAGCAAAGTATTAGGAAGATGTATTTGAAATCTTAGAGAATTATTTCTGAAAATATCTCAGGCTGGACAAAGCATAATGCTTAGCCAAACCACTGTATTAAGGATGATATAGAAGCGGCTTTATCTAAGCTTCCGGAGCAGAATATTATAAAAAGGCAAGTCATATACAGTGGCTTCATATTTTTAGCAATTAATTTTTATCTCAATCCATATACCTCTGTTCTGCTTTCCAGGCTTGTTGATCCCACAGCTTACTTCACATCTGTACTCAAATTACTTCCTCAGGGAGAACGGCCTCACAGGTGCCTGTTATAAAGCACTCAGGATTTTTCCCTCTATCCTACAGTAGGTCTCGGTTGGAAATGATACATTTATTTTTATTAATTTGATTACTTGAATCACGGCAGAGATGATGAGGATTTTTGATCCCCACTGCAGTAGCTGGCATCTAAACAGGTCCTCGAGGGTGGAAGGGAAGTTCCTTTAGCTTTAGTTCCATATAGCTTTTTGTCCTGTTTGCTGGCATTTGTTATTCTAGGAAAAATATAAAGTCAGATTGAAGCCAAACAAAAAGCTGTCCTTCCACAGTCCTTCTTCGGAAGTAAGCCATCTTTCCCTCACACATATTTAGAAAAGCTGAAGAGGGGCACCATCATTCTAAAAATTCATTCCTGACGGGTCGAAAGGGGAAAACATATTTCATCCTAAAGTGATCTGCTAAATCGGGCTATTTCAGTACCATTTCATGCTCTTAAATATAGGTAAATACCAGTGTACTTTCCAATGCTCTGCAGTTTTAAAGCGTATACAAAAGAAATAAAAAACCTTTGATTTCTAAGATTGATAATCGAAGAGCAAGAATTCAAATCTGTGTGGGGTTTTGCAGTTTACAGAGCTTTTTTGTACACATTATTTAGTATTCACAACTTGAGGACAGTATGAATGAAAACTACTGCCGGCCATATCAATAAACAAAGGATGTTGCAGCCATCAAGCCATCACATACAGTGTCCCCAACAGTGAGCCTTGAGAGAACTCAGGACAGAAACAGGATGCCCGCCCGCCTAGCAGTCAAATGCTGCAGCCACCCCTCAGGATGCACCCTCAGGGGACTCAGGATGAGAAAGTACAGGATACTGGCGACAGACAGCTGAGGTGCATAGCAAAGGAATGACTTCAGTGAGCCCAGACTCTTGCATCTTCCCATACATAGAAAAATGCTAAATTCTTTAACCTGAGATACCTGGTTTTCTTTAATTAGCAGTAATCTTTTGACGCTCTGACTATCTGGCCTCTGCTGCAAAAACTCCTATACACCCTGGCTCCCCTCCTTGCCTCTTGGGAGCAGTCCCTCAGAGTTATCTGAGATGCTGTGTCCTGGGCTCAAGTCCTCAGTTTTGTCCACCAAATAAAATACAAGTCTTAACTTTGAGGTTGTGCCTTTTTTTTTTTTTTCAGTCGACAGCAGGGATTTTATAGTCAGCGAAGGAACTCAACTTGAATTAAAAAGTCCAGCAAGGGACAGGACCTGAACCCAGGACACCTGCTCACCTCCACACCAGTGCACATATTAGCCGAGGGCCCCCTTCTTCAATGCCCAGCAGTCATCCACTCCTTGTGAACTGTCTGGAAATGCCCCTTCTCTAAGTCTTCACAGATTGCACCCAGACCACTGCCATCAGGTTAACAATGTATTCTCTCAGAACTTAAAATAGTCCGTGGCCTATTATTTTGCATTCCTGGTAAATCTCTTTTTCTCCCACTAGGAGACAAATCCTCTGAAGAGACTGTTAGCTCCTCAAAGATAAAGGCTTTTTTTTAAACTTCCCACAGCACCTAGTGCAAGGATTTAAAATTGATGGTTAATAAACTGGAACAGGGAGGTTATATTCCAAAACACGAAAAACAAGCTATTTTTAAAGGCTTAGCCAAACACTAACCCAGACGTGGTATCCCCACGCCCACCTGCAGACTCCCAGATCTGTTCACAGCGCACACACAAACCCACATTCCACGCCCAATAGGGGCTCAGTGTGCCCAAGACAGGTTGCAGGGTTTTCACCCTGAGGAGGTGGCAGTACTTTTCTGATCCCAGATCTGGGGAGTGTCACCTGGAGGCTTTTCTTTACAAAACAGGTCTTTCACAATAGCTCCTGGCCCAGCAGGTGCTCCAGGGAGAGGCTAGAGAAGGAAGAAAGGCAAGAAGCAGAGTCAGCAGGAGAGGGTCCTTTCACTCCCAGTGATGAAACTCCCAAGCCACTTCCACCACTTTGCCTTCCAGCATAATGAAATGAAATGCGAGAGAATAAGTAGGCGAGGGAAGGAGGAGAGACACTGCCTTCTCTCTCATACCCAGACACGAGAGATACAATACAATCTCTATTGTATTGAGATTCATTTTCAAAATTTCAAACTACTTCCTAAAGGAAAACATCCACAAGCATCTGTTTTCCCTTCTACACCAAAAGTCTCCTCCATACTTACATAAACATAGGTGGTCATATCAGCGACCAGCCTGCTATATTCACCCCAAGGGACAGATTCCCTTTCAACACATAAAGTCACACGTTTAGACACACTAAGCCTACTGCATGCATCCATCCTTACAGCCTCCATCATGCACAAGGGATCCGTGGTCACACCAATTAAAACCCACTGGACACACCCATTCAGGGCACATGAGATTGCATCAGTTTTTCGGTCTCAAGATCACTTCCTAAGATTCACCTGTCAATATCTAACTCATTAACACTGTGGATCCCCATTTTTAGCATTCGATTTATGTTTTGCAACCTCACGCATTTTCTGGATAATGAATATACCCTGCGGTCTCTAAATTCCAACAAATGGGAGTAGACTCCCATGATGATAATGTTGATGATTCCTAACTTTGGGGAAGCCAACTTTAAGGTAATGTTTCTTTAAAATAGGAAAGATGTAAACTGTTCGTGGGTGAGAGATGACCTACAGACTGGGGAACAATCACGAATGCTATCACTGCTGCTCCCTTTTCTTGAACAGAAACGTAATTCTTTTACGTGCCACAGTTAATGCATAAGTGAATGCAAAGCAGAGTCGGCACTGTTAAAAACCTGTTGCATGGGGGTAGGGAGGTGAACAATAAAAGGGTAGCACAAGGAAGCCTTCTGCCTGTGATAGCAGTTAAATAAATCTGCACGTGTGACAGAACTGCACAGAACTATACACACAAGCACACACAAATGACTGCATGTAAAACTAGTGAAATCTGAACAAGCTTTGCAGATTGGACCAAGGTCTTGGTTGTGATTTTGCACTACAGTCAGGCAAAACGTTACCACCGAGGGAAACTGGGTAAAGGGATACAAGATGTGCTTTGTACAAGACCCAGGAGAATTCCTAGGAACCTATAATTATTTAAAAATAAATTTTTCAGAAAGAAAACCTGTCAGTAGCAAACACTGTTTGCTATACATACAGACATACATTTAGTCATATTCATTCAATTTCTAAGCACATACTATTGCCTGGCACCGTTGCACATGCTGGGGCTATAGACCCAGAAATGATATCACCTTTGATCTTGAGAAACTCACAGCCTGGTCATCCACCAGGAAAGCAAGGTATGGAGGGAAGAGAAGGTACAACGGTACTCTACGCGCAGAGGTCACGTAAGGGTCTACAGCTGGTACATGTCACAGTCAAGCTTTACATGAAAGCAAATGTATTTGCCAATCACCACTCCATTCACAAAATAAATGACTATGTACGACCAGAATAAAATGGTCATATTAACGTAAGGTTCACATCATTAAAAAATCTCAACCCTGGAGAAAAGTTTCTGCTAAAGGTATTTCTATCTTAAGAGCAAATAAATGTTCAGTTAAAATAAGCTGACTGCTTTCATAAGAAAGGGGGTTGTGTTTGACTTCAAAGTGTCAATGCTTCCTTTAAATTGCTTTTTGAGATATGTCTTTGGAAATGTTAAAATTATTCAAGTTAAATTTACAGCTTAGTTTAAAACATGTAAAACTGAGGGGTGATAAAGAAAGAATATTAACTTGGAATAGAAGTTGCTATTCTTTAAAACACTGCTATGGATTCACATTGCGTGTTACGTGCTTTCCTGGAAAACTTTTGTAAAAGCAAACAATTTCACTTTAAATCAATATGATCTTTTATTTAAGAGGTACTTCCTCCCTGATTCTGATTTTCCATTAACAATATGTCAGTATCTTAACTTTTATTTATCAGTCCCTCTCACAAGTTGGCCTAATCAAATCCTTGGGTTCCCTCATACTTCTAATATTATATCTGGAAACTGCTACGCAAGAAAACATAATTCTGTAAAAAATTTTTAAACAAAGAAATAATGCCATTATTGTGCTTTGGCCTTATTAAAGATTTACTACAAAAAAATCTTACTTTTGGAAATAGGAGAAAATAATAAAGGACAAATATTAGCTTTCAAAAACTGAACACAATTAAGAGAAAAATGGAAATTCTACCAATCTCTCTAGACTCAGCTTGGATGATCACTGGACTCAAGGGGGCAGAAGCAAAGATGGCAATGCTGACTACACAAAACTCCTGACTTACACACAGTACCACCTGCATTGCCCCGAAACTTTCACACATGACCTATCGTCCAAAAAATCAATATAAAACAGTATCTTACAGTCACTGGATAAAGTACACAGTACGGCTTGTTCAAAAACCAAACTCAGGGGGCTCCCCTGGCGGCACAGTGGTTAAGAATCCACCTGCCAATGCAGGGGATACGGGTTCAAGCCCTGGTCTGGGAAGATCCCACATGCCGCAGAGCAGCTAAGCCCGTGCGCCACAACTACTGAGCCTGAGCTCTAGAGCCCGCGAGCCACAACTACTAAACCCGCATGCCTAGAGCCCATGCTCCACAACGAGAGAAGCCACTGCAATAGAAGCCCACGCACCGCAACGAAGAGTAGCCCCCGCTCACCACAGCTAGAGAAAGCCCGTGCACAGCAACGAAGACCCAACGCAAAAATAAAAAATAAATAAAATAAATAAATTTATTAAAAAACAAACAAACTCAGGAGACCAAACCCTAAGAGTTCTCATCACAAGGAAAAAGACTTTCTTCTCTCTCTCTCTTGTTTTTTTTTGCTATTTCTTTCTATTGTATCCATGAGTTGATGGATGCTAACTAAACTTACAGCAATAATCATTTCACAATATATATAAAGTTAAACCATTATGCTGTACACAAACTTACACAGTGATGTTTGTCAATTATATCTCAATAAAACTATAAAAAATGATATGCAGGCAAAATTAATAAGACTTACTATGTTACAGAATTTTTACTGTTTCCATTAAATAAAATACTTCTTATCTAAAATAAATTATCACAAGACATTAAATAGACCTAAATAAATGATTAAAGATACCAAGTTATGAGACTGAAAATATTTTTTTATTTTGAAGATGTCATTTCTCTCCAAAAACATGTCATATCAATTCAATGCAACCCCGATAATAATCCAGAAAGGGTTATTTATTTATCTTTGTTTTGTGGACCCTTATAAGCTGATCAAAAATATATTCATAAGAACAGTGGGCCAATAAAAACCAAGACACTCTTGCAGGCGGGAAAAAAACTCACGAATGTCAAAAATTGAGTATAGTGGTAAACAGATATTCTGGTTGAAATAATTCAACTACAGGTATCACATACTGGAATACATAAATGGTAAATCAGACATACAGGTTCCTTAATTCACACTTTCCCTAATAAAGAGCCATCAGAATACCATGTTTGAAAACTTAATCTGCCACAGACTATGGGAACAACTCATCATCTCTTCACTTCTATTTTTCTATCATGTATCTGGCATGGAGCCAAGTGCCAAAACGCAACAGCCATCCAAAGCAGACAGGGTTCGTGCCGTCATGGAGAGCATCTACAAGGAAGAGAGAAAGGTATGCTCTCCGCAGCCTGTGCATGAGACACAGGGCTGTGCGTGCAGACCGCCCACCACTCCTGAAAAAGAACTGATGCTCCAAGTGGCTGCACTGAACATCCACAGTCCTAGACTGGGACACAGGATTCCAGAGACCTCTAGACCTCTGGAGCCTCCATCAAGCCAAGAACAGTCTCAGGAATGAAGTGGACTCCAGTACTATCAACTCAGTGCCAAAGTCAGTATGCCTACAGCTTCTCTCCCTGATTTTCAAGCCACTTAAGACTGAACAAGAGACTCTTAGAATACCTCATTCAGAAACAGTGAATGTGCTACATAACAGAGCTGTTGTTATTAAGAGGTATTTTCTCCACGACGCCTTTAGGGACCTGTCCCCTCTCCCTTTAAACAATATTAGGTCGTATGACCCAGGTTTGCAACAGCTGAGGTGGTCAAAAAATGTTTATACCGAATATCGAAATAATCCTTGCCTCAGCAAGCAGGCTAAAATGAAAACCAGCTCTTCTGATCTCCATCCACCCTCTCAAGTCTGCTTGACTTAAAAGCCTGACACCATCCTGAACCCCCCTTCCTCCTCCCAGATCTTTTCCATTTTATTAGTTGTCAAGTCTTAGGGGTCCTGAGAATGACTCTCAAATTGATCCCTTCTCTTCCATTCTCACTGCCACAACAATCATCCAGAGGGCCGTTAAATGAAATTCACATCAGGACCCCAAACCACAGAATTATTCCCCACCTCGTACACATTAAATAAAATTCACATTATGACCCCAAACCACAGAATTATTCCCCACCTCGTACACATGGGACCCAACAACCACACGCGACTACTCGTGCACACCCTTCCTCCTGAGCGCCACTGATCACCTGGTTCCCTCCACCTCAAATACCTCTGACAAAAATCCCATCTCGCAACTTAGCTCGAAAGCAACTTCCTCAAAGAAATTATGTCCGAATTCTTTACCATCTCTGAATCCCCAGAATACCTTGTACCATTCATATGCCTTGCAATGCAGTTACTCACCTGAGTATTTATTATGGACGTATTTTATGTAAGGGTAAGGCTTGCCTTGTCCCACCCAGTGCAAGGACATATCCTGTGAACACAGTGCACAGGAGATGACTGATAAATATTTATCAAATGGAACTGACCTTGACCATTCATGTTAAAATGCTGGCTCCTTCTCAAATGCAAGCATTGTATAAATGGGGCTAAAATGTTGATGAGTGGGGAGGCAGGAACTCCAGCAGTTCCAGTGATCTCAGGAACTGTGATTTCCTAAAACTCATTATCAAAATCACCAACACCCACGGCTCAACTTCATGAAAAAGGAATCCAACATCAAAGATATGGCAATAAGATTCCCCAGGCCTCTGAATTACACACACACACACACACACACACACACACACACACACACACACACCCTCTCTCCCCACCCCCTCCTCCTCTCTCTCCCCACCTGCCCCCATCCCCAAGAAAGGGGTAGACCTCAGGGCAGGACAGTCAAGCTTTTATAGCAGTCTCTGGAGTCAGAATGCCTTGGTCCAATCTTGCCTCGTTACTGTGTGAATGTATTCAAAGCATATAAATTACCTGGGCCATAATTTCATCATTTGCCAAATAAAGACTATGACATGGTACCTCCTTCATATAAAGTATGCATATGCTAAATAAGCGCTACAGTATATAAGTGTTTGCTACTACCATCTTCCGGAATGTACATGATTTATTAATAATTTACTTAAATATTTAGACTGAGATTATCTACTGGCTGATTCTTAATAGACAAGATCTCATGTGCAATTAACAGCCTAAGGACCCAGTCCTGAAAATGGATCTGACCTGGTAGCATCTCCCAGGGCCAGGCAATATTCCATGCTTTTTACTGTAACAATGAAATCAAAAGGTCAGAGGGTCCTAAAGACTGCTAAAAAAGAAGCAAACCCAGAACAGGATCTCTGTTTTGCTTCGGCTATGTTGAACACTGCAGGAGTTAGGGCTACGGGGATCCTAGCTACAGCCTGAGTTTGAACTGACTGAAGAGGCCTTAATGGATTGCCAAGTCTTAACATCAATTAAGACCTGATAAGTATGTCCAAAAGAGTAATAAAATAATTCAGAAGGACCTCATAAATATGAAACATTAAATATTTGCAACATGTCATTCAATCAAACAGTTAAGATCTATGCTTCAGAGAACAGAAACTCATAAAGCACTTAAATGAACATGAGAAAAGCATTAACTGAGGCACAAATTAAAACCGAGACAGCACAATGCTCTCTATGGGCTGGGACTTTCTAGTACCCAGATATTCCAGGAGACACAACAAAGTAGGGAGAAACTGTGTAAAACAGGAATCAGGGTGTCAAGAAAGCAGCAAAGACTCATCAGGATCTTTCTCAAGATCATCCAAATACAAAAAAAAAAAAGAAGAAGAAAAGTATAAATAAGATTCCATGCATGATAAGCAACGTCCGACTATCTGACTGAAGAGCCTCTCCACAAGGTTAAACTGAGGTTCCCTTTGTGAAATACTATTTTTTCATTAACCCTGTAAACGTGAAAGACTGTATGAAATGGGGGTCTAGCACTGCTCAAGCTTTTCTAATTAGTCCCCTAATGGCCAGAAGGAAAATAAAATTAAGAACCTCATCCTTTGACAAATTAAACCATTTCAAACATCAAAAATTAATGCATTCTGGGCTTCCCTGGTGGCGCAGTGGTTGAGAGTCCTCCTGCCGATGCAGGGGACACGGGTTCGTGCCCCGGTCCGGGAAGATCCCACATGCCGCGGAGTGGCTGGGCCCAGGAGCCATGGCCGCTGAGCTTGCGCGTCCGGAGCCCCACAACGGGAGAGGCCACAACAGTGACAGGCCCGCGTATCGCAAAAAAAAAAAAAAAAAAAAAAAAAAATTAATGCATTCACATGCTTCAAAAGAACAGAACGAACAGAATATGTTTAGTGATGACTAAATATGGGTCTGTGGAAGGAGGACAAGGACAGGATAATTCATTGTGGCCTGATGGAGGGCCATTCTGTCCGGGCTAACACAGCAGTAAGGAAACTGAGCCAAAAGAACTCACTCCAACTTCCTAACAGACACACAGAAGGCCTCATGGAAAAATGGAAATTAACCTCTATGTGTGCATGACTGTGTGTACACTCTCTACTTCCATAATGGCTTCAGTGTTTCTTGATATTTTACTAAAATACAGTAAATCCAGATTACAGAAGTATCTTGGTCCCTGGCCAGGACAACCAGTTAAATCTACCACTCTCCCATTTCTAAAGAGCACTGATTAATTAATTAACGAAAAGGGACAAAAGTAGTATGTGCTGTACAAAGACAGACGAAGTGGGCTTACATTTTTCTCTAAGTAAGCGTTCCTTGAGGAAGGTTGGCATTTCTCTACTCCATATAATATTTATGTTTTCAATAAAGACTGAAATGTAAAAACTGGGCTATGGATCTAGTTATAATACATTAGGCAAGTCCTCAGAGCAACTGCCGTTTACGTTGAAAGAAGCGAGTGAGAGAGCATTACATCCATTAAACACTCCTAAAGGGTTCCATGTTTCCCAATAATCCTGTAAGGATTCTAGTCTTATTGTCAGAAACAATAAACAATACTCTTGAGCAGATCATATTTCATTTTATGCCTTTTTGGCAAACTGCAAAAAGAAAAAAAAATGATGTGGTCAATAAATGAATAACTCCTCCAGTCAGAACATTAATAAAAACCCTCTTACACTTTGCCCTTAGATAAATGACTCATGAGAGGGCCCAGGAAAATAAACGACATCACAAAAACATCAGTGAGAGAGAAAAACCTATTAGTTCCCAACTGCAGAGGAATGGAAGAAAAACTACCCAGAAACAAGGCCTCTTATTCCACAATGTGACCACAACTACTTCTACCCTCTTCCATTGCCACCATTTTTATTTGGGATCTCCAACTTTACATCTGTAAAATGGGATAATAAAAACGCCCCGGCAGCAACAAGCACACCGTGTACCCAGATCTTGGTTTCTAGTATCATTCTCTAATAACAGGAACCAGGTCTCCTTGGAGAAATGTCTGATTCTAGGACTGAGGCAGGAGATACATAAAATGAGTATGTAGCATCTGTAGTGACAGAAAGTAAGGAAGAAAAGGAGGGAGAGGGAAAGGCAAGGGTAAAGGGAAGAAAAGACAAAAGACAAAAAAAAAAAAAAGAACAGGGAATTCCCTGGCCGTCCAGTGGTTAGGACTCCACGCTCTCACTGCAGAGGGCCCGGGTTCAATTCCTGGTAAGGGAACTTAAGGTCCCACAAGCTGTGCTGCATGGCTAAAACAAACAAACCACACAAAAACACAATAAGGGGGTTTGTCAAAGGGATACAAGGACCAACTAAAAGAGTCCCCAATGCCAACACTAGAACAATCTGAGTAGCAAAATTAAGTAGTATTAGGGGCTTCCCTGGTGGCGCAGTGATTGAGAGTCCGCCTGCCGATGCAGGGGACACGGGTTCGTGCCCCGATCTGGGAAGATCCCACATGCCGCGGAGCGGCGAGGCCCATGAGCCATGGCCGCTGAGCCGGCCCGGCCGGAGCCTGTGCTCCACAACGGGAGAGGCCAAAACAGTGAGAGGCCCACGTACCGCAAAAAAAAATAAAAATAAAAAAAAAATTAAGTAGTATTAGATTATAACCCAGAAGTATAAAATAACCATGAGTCTATATTAATATGTGTTTAGATAGAAAGATAAAAATAGACAGATAGATAAATAAGGGACAACAGACAAATCTCATGAGTTGAAGTAGTCCAAATAATCTTTGTGTACACTTCACCCTCAAGGAGGAAGCGCACAACTCCCCACTCTTCAAGTGTAGGGAACTTCCTTCCAAGAAGTAACGGTAAGGAAAGAAAGAAAGAGGATAACTTTACAGTGTAGAAACCTGACCAACCCTATCTCAGCCAGGTAACCAAGGTCAGCATCAACAGTGATAAATCATTCTGACAGCATATACTGTTGATCTGATGTCATGACAATGGCACTTTAGCTCTGTGATCCTCCTCTTAAAGAGGTATAACCCCAGACTAACCATGAGAAGGACATCAGAGAAATACCAATTGAGACTCACTCTACAAAATATTTGACCAGTACTCCGCAAACTGTCAAAGTCATCAAATATAAGGAACGTCTGACAAACTGCCACAGCCGCGAGAGGCCAAAGAGGCATGACCCCAAAATGTAGTGTGGGGTGCTGTATGGGATCCTGGGGCAGGAAAAGGACAGTGGATAAAAACTGCAAAGATGGGAATCAGGTATGAACTTACAATAATGTATCCATATTGATTCACGCATTGTAATAAACATACCATAGAAATGTAAAGTGTTTGTAACGGGAAACTGGGCGTGGGTGTATGAGAACTCTCTGTACTACCATCACTTTTTTTTTCTGTAAATTTAAAGTTTTTCAAAAATAAAGTTTATTTTTAAAAATGCCTGACTAACCTTCTACGCAAGGCTAAGTTTTTTTTTAAGTTTATGGAAGGGGGGTTATCGTTCAATGGATATAAAGTTACCGTAATACAAGATGAGCAAGTTTTAGGTATCTGATGTGCAACATAGTACCTATAGTTAACAACATCGTGCTGTGCACTTAAAAATATGTTAAGTGAATTCCCTGGTGGGGCAGTGGTTAAAAATCCACCTGCCAGTGCAGGGGACCCAGGTTCAATCCCTGGTCCGGGAAGATCCCACATGCCACGGAGCAACTAAGCCCATGCGCCACAACTACTGAGCCTGCGAGCCACAACTACTGAGCCCACATGCCACAACTACTGAGCCCACATGCCACAACTACTGAGCCCATGCGCCTAGAGCCTGTGCTCCACAACAAGAGAAGCCACCGCAATGAGAAGCCCGCACACCGCAACAAAGAGTAGCCCCTGCTGCCGCAACTAAAGAAAGCCTGCGCACAGCAACAAAGACCCAACACAGCCAAAAAGAAAAAGAAAATTAAAAATGTTAAGAGGGTACATCTCATTTTAAGTGTTCTTAACCATTAAAAAATATAACGAAGAGACACAAACTCTTGGGAGGCAATGGATATGTTTACTACCTTGATTATAATGACAGTATTATGAGTGTACAGATGTTCAAACTCATCAAATTATATACATTAAATACATGCAGTTTTTTGTGTGTATCACACCTCAATAAAGCCATAAAAAAAAGGTTATAGAAGTATTTAGTTTGTTCACAAGCTACAACACCTGTAGTCTTAAAACATGTTTTAAAAATTATACTTTTCCATTTGTTTTCCAAAAGAAACAACATATTCCGTTTCATTTTGAGGGGCTCTTAGAGATTTGCTTTTCCACCTGATAAAAAGAAACTGGGGTCAGCTGTGACACTGCGCGGGGCCTTTCGAGAGGCTCACAGGAGAAAAAGAAGAGTTACTTGCAAAGATTACAAATTGGAATTGAACCATATAAGGTTGTTTCTTGACTACAGTTGAGGCAGTCTGCTCAGATATACTGTAACCACTCTAATAAGGAATGCTTAATTATCACTAATAGAAATGACCTCTATTTAGAAAACATTATTATGATTTTTTTTACCACAGATATTTTCATCTGATCACCTTACTACTGTATTCTATATAGGCAAAGAATACTTTGTACTTCTTTACTACATCATTCATTTTTTATTTCTTTACTGTCATCGATTTGCCTAATGAATAAAATCATTCATTTTAACATTCATTGCATTGTTTGGAAAGGACTACTGAAAAACAGAAAAAGCAAGAAATTTACATATTTTTTAAATCACAGCAATATGAAGATTAATTATCCATAACGCAACTAGACATATATAATATTTATCTTCCCAGCATCTTCTCGGAACCAGCCCTGCTTCATCCTAGAGAAATTCTGCTTAGTCCGTGTGTTTGGGTACAGATGTCCCTCCGCCTGGAGCCCAGGAATGGGCATGTGACCCTGGCCTAACTGATCTGAGCATTCTCCCCCATGGTCACCTCTGACTGGTTTAGAGAACAGGTGACAGGAACAACTGTTAAGTTATCAGAAGAAGTGCTTGCTCTTTCTCTGAGAATATAAATGTCTTTATGATAGAGGCAACCAGCAGCCATGCAGTTACCACACTTGAACCGTCTGAGAATAAAGCAAGCAGAAGCGACAAACCTGAAAAGTGAATAGAGAAAGTGAGCACTAATGACATAATTTAAACTGCTGCATGGGGCAGGACTTAAAAACAGCTTCACCTCTTGGATGGACCCATTCCGTAAGCCAATAAACCATAAACCTGTTTTTGATTAAGCAAGTTTGAGGTGGTGTATCAGTTAAGATTGGGTTTAGCTGCAAGTGTCAGCAAACTTAAAAGGACAGTGGCTTAGACATGACTGCAATTTCTATCTCTGGCATTCAGAATGCAGAGTCAAGGGCTGGTATGGAAGGTTCTGCTCCCCCAAGTCTTACAGAACCATGCACATTCTAGCTCACGGCATCACCATTCCTAGAGTCAGACCCCCTCTCATGAGTTTAATCCTACAGTTAGACCTCCTGCCATTGCATCACATGTCACACACAGAAAGGAAGAAGGGAGGAATATGTGAGGTAAAGGGAATGCACTAGGTGGCTTTACAGGTGGGCTCGTGGCAGCCACTTACAGTAAGTCCTTACTGGCTGGAACTTACTCGGCCGCATTCAGAGGCTAGAAAATGTCAGTCACCTTTCTTCTGGGCAGCCACGCACACAAGTAAAAATTCTATTGTCACAGAAGAAGAACAGAGATTTTGGGACGATCAGTCCCTGCCAATCTGGGTGTCTACAATTTCCAACTAAGGCAACTTACACAAATCATATACTACGTAACAGGTGTTCTTTCAATGACTGTAATTTAAAAGCAAGAAACTTTAAGGCATTAAATCACTGCAGTACTTACATTTTGGGAATCCCACACAACAATGACACATTTAGAATCCAACAATATGAGCATCTAATTTCACATTTTAGAAAATCAAAATTTTGAGAGTAGAGCTTTATCATGTGGCCCAAGTTGTTAACATAAGGATACAAATTCAATTAGGAATTAACACTACAATATATAAAGAAATTCTACAAAGAAAAAGACGAGAGACTCAACAGAAAAATCTGCTAAAACATATGGATGCATGATTGACAGAAAGGGAAACAAAAATGGCCAACAAGAATATGACTTTGGGATTAAGAGCAGACTGATCATACACACTGACTTTCACTCTCTCCTCTACTCAAATAAAATGAGAGGTAATAGATTTTTCTTTTGGCATAGAATGTGAGATGAGTCAATCACAGCAAAAAAAAATTTTTGGAAAGGCAAAAAGCAGATGGAAGAAAGGTAAATGATTTAGCAGACCCTAGAAAGCTGAATGAAGCCAAGCCAATTGTGAGGAAAACTGAGAAGCAATCTCACTTACCCGACAAAACCTTCCAGGATCTGGGAGGCTGTCAGCTCCACTTGACTCTAGAAAAGGGGGTAAAATTCAGCTATATCAAGGGAAACTGGCCGAGAATCCCTCTAAGAATTATTTAGATCTCCAGATGCCCTACCTTATTGAACACAGATGACCGCCCTCCCCAATCCTAGAAGACCGGTGGTTCACTCTCGGGAGAGAGGAAAACATGGGGCTTCTACTAGGAGTCCAGGGACACCATGTGAGTGAGGGAATCATACGGAGAACAGAGTACAGGGGGAGCAGACTGCTGAGGTGTCATGTCCAGTTTTCTTCCCAGTCAGGTTGCAAATGGCTGCCTGGCCTATACCTGTAGGCAGGAGTCTGGAAGCTCTTTCTTTGAGAACCTAATTGGTCCTAGAATCAAGCCTACAGATATTCCCTGCCATTTGGGGCTCCACAAGTAGTAGCCCAGGGAGGCGACTCTGCTGAGAAGCCCACATTCCAGTACAGAGCTTACAGGAAGCTGCTGAGTGCTCCAACCAGAGATTACAGTGATTATAAATGCATTCAAAAAACAAGAGGACATCATTAACAAAGGATTACTATAAGAACAAGTGATTTTTAGAAGTTAAAAATGTGACGGTAAAAAAATGCAATAAAAGGATGGGAAGATGATAATGACATGCTCTTTCAGAAGCAGAACTGAACACAAAGGAGGAGTAAAACAATAACTGGAATTGAAGAAAATTGGAATTGAAGTCCAGGATGTGCAACGTGGGAATATGGGAGTTAAAGAGAAAACAGAAAATGGAGATGAGGACGGCATCAAACAAACACAACCGTCCTGCTCCCCAAACTCTGGTTGCCTGAACTGAATAGATAATGAAAATAAATTTTGAGGTAGTACTCTCTGGAGGAAACACTATTCCTGGATCCTCTGACACGTTCCGCTCTGGTTGCTTGCTATGTGAACTCAATAAATGAATCAATTTGGGTAACAAGGGATTTCTGCATTTGAAAAAAGAAATTTCCCTAAAACAAGGGTTTAAAAGTTGACAGAACTATAAAACCAGCTGCAAATGATAGAAACTGCAAAATTTGATGAAAACCGATCACACAGAGGCACATCATTGAGAAATTCAGAACACTTGCAACAGGAAGACACTTCTACAAGATTCCAGAGAGAGAGAGAGAAAAAGCAAGGGGGGCGGGGGGAGGAAAGGTCATCAACAAAAGTACTGGGAATCATGACGGCATCCAAACAGAAGCTGGAGTGGAGGAATGCCTTCAAAATCCCAAAGGAAAATCATGTCCAACCCTGAATTCCAGACCGAACCACACTGTCAATGAAATATAAAAGTAAAGGTATGTTAGGTGTCAAAAATTTACATCTCCTACAAGGACCCTTCTCAGGAAGGAAGAGATGCACAGCAAAGAAGGAGGTAAACAAAGGAGGAGGAACCATGAGATAAGGGAATAGAGGGCTCAAGAGAGAGGAAAAGAACTGACAGCTATGGGGCCCCAGGACTAGAGCTGTGCACGAGGCAGGGCAGCACCATAGGCCCCAAGAAGAAGGATCTGACATAACACCCCAGGAATCTAAACGCACAGAGAGGAGAATCAGACAACTTGGGGATTGGAGCAATGATAAGAATATTCAAAACTCGGTAAACAAACAAACAATCAGACAAAATTTATAAGAAAGGAAGAGTAAACGCTGAGCACAGCACAGCTTTGAGTAGTGTCTCCAAAGGTTTAATTACGTAAACACTTAATATGGATTGAACCAAAGCCTACACAACTACACTGGAGAGACAGCAAAGCTGTGGGTTTGGTGGGGGCAGGCAGGGGTGTGTGGAGAGGAAAAGGGCTCAATCCTGTATTACACACTGGGAAGTCGGCAGGTAAGGGCGAGCACTAAGGGAAACAAAGAGTAGTTCCTCAGAGGACAGAAAAACAGGGTGAAGAAAACAAAGACTTGCTGGCTGCTTCTTACCCAGCTGTGTTGGTCAATTTGACTGTTTAAGCTATGTGTAAACAAAATTTTAATGAAAACTAAGAAACAAAATGAGGATCCCGGACAGATGTGGGAGGGCGTTCCACGTGGAGTAATGCACAGTGAGGAGACCCTACCATGTGTCAGGGGTCATGGGGGACTGTAGGAGCCGAGACTAAGAAAACACCATGGACCAACCACACCGTGATGGTGAGGCCAGATGGGGGCGGGCAATTCACAGAAGAAGAGCTGACCTCATACACAGAGGATGTAAAGCCATTAAGAGATTTGGGGTAGAAGATCCATGTGACACATTTAGGGGGATGAATCTGGTAGTGCTGAGCAAGGGGCACTGGGGAATGAGAGGCAGAGGGGCCAGTTAGAACGATACTTCAACAGTCCAAGAAGAGTTAATGAGCATGAGTTTCCATAAAAAGGCAAAGGATAGTATAATGAGGGAGAGAGAGTAGGAGAGAGGTTAAAACTCACTAGAAATCAAGGAAATACACATCAGAACAACAACCTATTACTTCATATCTATCAGAATGGTGTAGAATGAGAAAGGAGAATAATATCAAGTTTTTGCAGTGATTTGGAACAAGGGAAAATTTGACACACAGCTGGTGCATGTTTAAACTCGTAGAGCCATTATGGAAAAAATAAAATAAAAATATGGCAGTCATTAGTGAAATTAAGTATGTTTAAGCCCTATCTGATCACTCGTCTTAAAGATACATGTTTGGAAACGTTGAAGGCAACACTGTAGTAATGGGAGTTGAAGGCATGGAGGTATACACTAGGGAATGGAAAAGTAAAATATAATAGGTGAATGTTACAGAATTCTATGCAGAAGTAAGAACTGATACCAAAGTAGATATAACTTAAAAATACAGTGTTAGGTGAGAACCATAAAAAAGAGAAATGAGTTTTATAACAAAGAACCATGTATGAAAATCAACCACACACACTTACAAACACCACTGACAACTCTGCAAGGGCTCCTGCACATCTAGGGACATAAGCCACATCGGAATGTGTGCTTGGCTGGTTGTGAGAAGCAGGGCGTGACCAGGGGAAGAGGAGTGAAAGAGGGCGTCAAAGACAAAGGAAGTGAAATGACTGAAACAGGAGAGGAGTCTTCCAGGTAGCAATAAGGGAGGTAAAGTACAACGGACTCAACTGTCTACAGCAGAGGATCAAAAACACCATCACTGCTCAACACTAAACCCCACCCCCAAAGAAAGACAGAAAGACAGACAGAATTGGAATGAAGTAGAGAGAAATATAAGTGCTGTCAAGTACAAAAAGAAAAGAGGATTTAGAATCAGAAGACATGGACTTCAAGTCTGGCTCCCAAATCTTCTAGGTATATGACCTAAAATAAATATTTTACCTTCTATGCCTCATTTTCCTTACGCATAAAAAAGGAAGATACTGTAACTTCTGCTTAGAGTAACTGTGAGAATTAAACTAGAAAATTTTCTATAAATGTCAGGTTGCTTTTAAGCCCAGAAACTGGAAGACAGTCCAAATTTAAAGTGGCCCTTATGTGGCATCACAAATGTGGCATACAGTGTGCCGATCTCTGGGATACGATGCCATAGACAAACAGTCTCGTGGTACCCATCTGCTGCCCAGTAGATAATTCTGAGAATTACAGTTTTGAATCAATTGTTTTGTTTTTTTGTAAGTTTTCTACTGGTCCCCACCTTGAGAAGACTACTTCTACTGAAAATAAGTTTTCTGACACTCCATGGAAAGGAAATCACAAAGGGTCCATTTATCAAAGCTGAGAATCACATTAATAGCCAAGGAAGCAGGCTACCTACCCCGCCCAACATCACACCCCATCATCTTGGCCTGGATCACAGCGCACACAATTCAAATGGGAGAATTCTTTCCCCGAAGCAAGTTTCCATTATATTTCAGTTCCCTAAATTTTAAAGGCAGTGTCCCTTGGACATGAGTAGGCCACTCACAGCCATGAGTAAAGAATCAAGAAGAATCAAACATAATCCCTTCTAGAAAATGTCACCCTTCCTGGTGTCTGTCCTTTTCTCCCATTGCCACAGCTGAGAGTAAAAGCTGCAGGGCAACTAGCCTCCTCTCCCTTGCATATAATCTGCTCATTTCTTCCTCAAATTTCCAAAACACTCCACTCCTCAGCTGCTAGGCCTCTCTTCATCATCTCTGCCAATTAACACCTTGCTCTCCCTCTAAAATCTTTGCAGTCTTCCCAGCTGCCCTGTGCTCTCCCATCCACCACAGTCATACCAGCAATAATTTTAAAAGCACATGCATATTAACTTACACCTCATCAGCAGAAAGCCATTGTTTCAGGAAGCTCTATTATCTAGATTTTTTTTTGTCCATATGTTTACAATGAGCATCTTCAGATACTTGCTATTATAAACTGAAATATCCAAAATAATTAAGGATGAACTATGTATCAAAGTAGGTTATTATCTAACCTAATTCTATTAAATATAATATTTATAGAGAAAAATCTCATTTGCCATTTGTGGTGAAAAACTGTATTCCAAAGCGAGAGAGTGGCATGGACATATATACACTACAAAACGTAAAATAGATAGCTAGTGGGAAGCAGCCGCATAGCGCAGGGAGATCAGCTCAGTGCTTTGTGACCGCCTGAAGGGGTGGGATAGGGAGGGTGGGAGGGAGGGAGACACAAGAGGGAAGAGATATGGGGACATATGTATATGTATAACTGATTCACTTTGTTATAAAGCAGAAACTAACACACCATTGTAAAGCAATTATACTCTAATAAAGATGTAAAAAAAAAACACATTGTATAAAATTTTTTAAAATTAAAAAGAAATATATGTAAAAAAAAAAAACCTGTATTCCAAACAGAATTTATACTTAATACATATTCCTTATAATAGAACTTCCAACTTCCCATGAAACTGCAAGAATCATGATGGCAAGAAATACCACTTTCAACAGTACCATTACTACTATTAATGAATGATAGTAATATAATAATAAACAGTAAGGATTACCATGTGTCGGGCACCATATTAAGTCCTTTCCATGTATTAATTCATTTAACACTCAGCAACCCTGTGAGATAGAGTTAACTTCCCTGTTTCATAGAGGAGGAAAGCAGCATAGAGAGAAGGTAAAGACTGGCCAAAGACACAAGCCGTGGAGCAGGATGAAAAGCCAAGCAGTCAGAGGCTAGCGCTGTTCACCATTCAACACACTGCCCTCACTGGCTTCAAAACAGCCAGAACACGGCTTCCCTGGTGGCGCAGTGGTTGAGAGTCCGCCTGCCGATGCAGGGGACGCAGGTTCGTGCCCCGGTCTGGGAAGATCCCACGTGCCGCGGGGCGGCTGGGCCCATGAGCCATGGCCGCTGAGCCTGCGCGTCCGGGGCCTGTGCTCCGCAACGGGAGAGGCCACAACAGTGAGAGACCCGCATACCGCAAAAGAAATATTTAAACAGTGGAGCTTCCCTACGTGGGTACTGGACTTCACACACTGCAGATGTTCAGTAAGTATAGAATGAATGTGTGAAAACTTAAATTATTGCATGAACCTCTCTGGATGAGAAAATGTGCTAAAAGGATTGCTTTAAAATTATATTATTACATTGTCGAGAAGGAAGATGAAGTGGAGGAAAAGCAGAAAATCTTTTGGCATATCACTGTGACTCTTCAGAAGGGTAAATGAAACTAGAGACTCATATTCACTGACAAACGAGAGAACAAACTCATTTTGTGGGACTAGTGACTACAGAGTATTTTTAGGAACATTTCAAGGCTTATTAGTTCTGGGGTGGGGTGGGGTGTGATGAATTGGGAGACTGGGATTGGCATATATACACTAATGTGTATAAAATAGATAACTAATAAGAACCTGCTGTATAAAATAATTAAAATAAAATTCAAAACTTCCAAAAAAAAAAAGTAATTTAACTTATACTTTCTTATATGATATCCCAATCCCAGTAAACTTTTCCATGTATTCCATCATATAAAATAGGATTAAGATATGTTAAATTTAAAGCTGCTCCTATCTTCAACATGTATTTCAGACAACTCGCAGCATCAAAATTCTTAGACCCAAGGGGGTTAAAAACCAAACACAGAAAGTTCATCCCTAACGCCAAAGACTTACAACCACCGGGCTAGGCAAAAGAGCTAGGACAATTCATAAAAAGAAGTCAAAGCAACTAACTCAGAGTGATCATTTAAACTTCCAGACGCTTTAGCCAGAAATAATTTATACATGATACAGAATACAAAAAAAAAAAAAACAAAACAAGTTGAGGGCCTCATTGTCAGGAGCTGGAGTTTCTTCATCAGCAACTTTAGTGCCACAGAGACTCAGCTCACGGAGGTCTGCATCAGCTCCCTTGCAGGGGCCAAGTCCAAGACCTGACACGGGGGGAGGAGCAAGCAGGGAAGGGCAGGGAAAGGCAGGGAAGTGGACACTTGGTTTCAAGATGACAGAACACAAGGGAACTCTGGGGCTGGCAAACTGAAATGACTCATTTTACAAATGAGAAAATACCTCATGACTTACCCAGCAGCACAGAGCTAATGCGAGACAACTTCAAGATCAGAGCCCAGGGCCATTCTCGCGGCTGTGCCGCCTCACTGTTCATGGAATTTTTTGGTGTTCTGAACATAGTAGAGGGCCTGCATATTTTACCGACTACATTAACTCAGGGGCTTTCATTTTCTGGACACTGTCCAGTACTTTCCATTCTTGACAGAACTGCTTGTTCCTCATTTGCCAAAGTAAAAACAAAAGGAATACACGAGGACCTACTGCACAGCACAGGAAACTCTACTCAACACTTTAATAACCTATATGGGAAAAGAATCTAAAAAAGAATAGATATATGCATACATAGAACTGAATCACTTTGCTGTTCACCTGAAACTAACACAACACTGTAAATCAACTATACTGCAATAGAAAGTAAAAAAATTTTAAATAAAAAAGCAAAAGGAACATGCCTATTATCTGTATCTGCCTACAGATACAGAAAAATGACTCACGAGCTTAAACAACTTCAATGCACCACTGTCCTAATTAAAAATTAGTGAGCAAAGACTGACTTTAAAGAAAATAATAAAAATCCATTATACTGTACTTTGTATTGACGCATGAACTCTACTCCAAAGCATCATGACATCCCTATAAAAAAAAAGTGGGGAAAAATTATAACACTTAAAATCTTATGGGCAGGGAAAGAGAAGTTAAATTTCTTGCTCAAGGGCATCTAGCAGGATGGATAACACTGAACAAAACTTCTCATGCCCCAGGAAAGTAACCATTGATGACAATACTAAATATTTAAAAAGCACCAGACGCTGGAAAAACTGGACAGCTACAGGTAAAAGAATGAAATTAGAACACTTCCTAACACCATACACAAAAATAAACTCAAAATGGATTAAAGACCTAAATGTAAGGCCAGACACTATAAAACTCTTAGAGGAAAACATAGGCAGAACACACTATGACATAAATCACAGCAAGATCCTTTTTGACCCACCTCTGAGAGGAATGGAAATAAAAACAAAAATAAACAAATGGGACCTAGTGAAACTTAAAAACTTTTGCACAGCAAAGGAAACCATAAACAAGACAAAAAGAAAGCCCTCAGAATGGGAGAAAATATTTGAAATGAAGCAACTGACAAAGGATTAATCTCCAAAATTTACAAGCAGCTCATGCAGCTCAATATCAAAAAAACAAACAACCCAATCCAAAAATGGGCAGAAGACCTAAATAGACATTTCTCCAGAGAAGGTATACAGATTGCCAGCAAACACATGAAAGGATGCTCAACATCACTAATCATTAGAGAAATGCAAATCAAAACTACAATGAGGTGTCACCTCACACCAGTCAGAACGGCCATCATCAAAATATCTACAAGCGGGGTTTCCCTGGTGGTGCAGTGGTTGAGAGTCCACCTGCCGATGTAGGGGACACGGGTTCGTGCCCCGGTCCAGGAAGATCCCACATGCCACGGGGCGGCTGGGCCCGTGAGCCACGGCCTCTGAGCCTGTGCGTCCAGAGCCTGTGCTCCACAACGGGAGAGGCCACAACAGTGAGAGGCCCGCATACCGCAAAAAAAATAATAAAATAAATATCTACAAACAATAAATGCTGGAGAGGGTGTGGAGAAAAGGGAACCCTCTTGCACTGTTGGTAGGAATGTGAATTGATATAGCCACTATGGAGAACAGTATGGATGTTCCTTAAAAAACTAAAAATAGAACTACCATACGACCCAGCAATCCCACGACTGGGCACACACCCTGAGAAAATCATAATTCAAAAAGAGTCATGTACCACAATGTTCACTGCAGCTCTATTTACAATAGCCAGGACATGTCAACAACCTAAGTGTCCATCAACAGATGAATGGATAAAGATGTGGCACATATATACAATGGAATATTATTCAGCCATAAAAAGGAATGAAATTGAGTTATTTGTAGTGAAGTGGATGGACCTAGAGTCTGTCATACAGAGTGAAGTAAGAAAGAGAAAAACAAATACCGTATGCTAACACATATATATGGAATCTAAGAGAAAAAAAATGGTTCTGAAGAACCTAGGGGCAGGACAGGAATAAAGATGCAGACATAAGAGAATGGACTTGAGGACATGGGGTGGGGGGAAGGGTAAGCTGGGACGAAGTGAGAGAGTGGCATGGACATATATACACTACCAAATGTAAAATAGATAGCTAGTGGGAAGCAGTCGCATAGCACAGGGAGATCAGCTCGATGCTTTGTGTCCACCAAGAGAGGTGGGATAGGAGGGTGGGAGGGAGACACAAGAGGGAGGGTATATGGGAATATATGTATACGTATAGCTGATTCGCTTTGTTATACAGCAGAAACTAACACACCATTGTAAAGCAATTATACTCCAATAAAGATGTTTAAAATAATAATAATAAATTAAAAATTAGAAAAAAAATAAAAATCACCAGGAAAGTCATGTCAAGAGAAACTACCAAAGAAAAGTTAACTGCAAGTTTTAGTAAGTCAAATCCTGCCCCTTACTCTCTCACCAAAATGCGTTGCAGTCTTAGCATCAAGCAAGTTGGAAATTTAGACTTCTACTTCTCAAATCCATTCCATTCACTTAACTGACTTTAAAAAGAAAAACCCTGGCTGCAAAGCAATTTATTAGAAGAAAAGAATACACGATGCTTGTGCTAATGGGCCACAATAACAAATCAATGCAAGGCATTTACTTTGCCATTAAAGTATCTGAGGATACTTGTAAATTTTACTTTCTTGGTTCTTAACAAGATGTAACAGAAAGCAACAAGGCTTGCTGCCCCAGTTAACTGTGGTTCTACACCACTGTGCACATATGATGCTCATCTCCAGAGCTCGAAAACAGACTGTAGGCACAATCAAGATTCTTTAACCTACTTCCCATGGTAATATTACAAGGTCCTTCAGCCTTTGCGCAGGTCTTAACTTCTTTGCAGGCAGAGCCCACTGTGGCCCAGCACATGAAACAGTCAAGATGCATCCAAAGAGGGGTTTTCATTTAATGTAGGAGGGTATGGATAAGCAACCGTGACAGAAGAAAAACAACAGCATCAATCCACCCCAAACACAGTTGTTCCAGGCAGCAGGCGGCCAGGAAGCAAGGGCTACAAAGCACCAAGCCCAGGACCAGGATAAATGGCGGCACGGTAAGGCCCAGGAATGAGTCCAATGTGCAGCTGGCAAAGCAGGCATGAATAACAATAGCCAAAACCACCACCCCAAGAGCAACAGTGGATTGTACAGATGGGCAAGGAAGGCAGAGGACACAGAGACAGGAAGCATCAAGCGTGAGTGGGGCCCAACCACTTTAAAAGCTATTCTCAACCCACCGCAGGGAAGATGGGCATGCTTGGGACCACGGATACAGATGATGGGCATGCTTGGGACCACAGATACAGACAATGGACATGCTTGGGACCATGGATACAGACAAATGGAACACCTGCCTGAAGAGTGGGAAGGAAGAGGAAAGGGGCAAGCGGTTCCCACCCAGAGAAGATGTCTTTAACAGGAGTTAAGAGGTGTGGGAAGTATGGGAGAGGACGGAAAAGAGAGAGACGGAGGGGAAAACGGAGAAAAGAATGGAGCCCAAGCTAGGATTTGAAGTGAAAACCATGGACCGTATTGAGGGTACACACCAGGGCATCAGTTATGCAACATACATGTAACCCAAATTTCACTGACTGTCACTTCTTTCTGAAGCATCTGTTAGGGGATATTTTTTTTCCTGTATGTTTGTTGGTAGTTTTTTAAGGCCTGCTTTTATTGCTCACTTGTCATTCTACTTACAGTAAAGATTAATAGCACTGCATATGGTGTGTGATGAATAAGAAATCCAACTTATATGGCACTAGGTATAAAATTATGCAGTATATCCCTTTGAGCGTATAAGAATCCCACTTAACATGAAGAGTTTCCTATGCAGAGAAAAGAAGTGAAACTTATTTGTGTATTTGTCATGCTTTGGTCTGCAAATAGGCTCAGAAAAGTAATCTGTGAAAATGAAAACTGTGTTACCCGACGATACTGTCAAACTGAAAAACGTTTTTTAAAGTTACAGTAAACTTCAACTCATCCAAAATCTACTCAACCAAAAAGCCAAGATTAACATAATTTGTTTTGGCTTTAATTCTACATGTAAAAGAGGACTGGAAAAATAAAAGCCATGTCTGCCTTCTTTGGGAGGGAAGGGGGATGAAATTCAACTCAGTGGGAAAAAATCTGCCTACTTCCCCTTTCATTGTGAGGCCTCTAAGAGAAAGGGGAAAGCAAAGATTTGGAGTTAGAAATTATTAATGATTCTTTAGATAAGCAAAAGGAGATTCAGAACTGGGCACCAGGGTCGGGGAAAGTTGTAGTGCTCTGCATAACATAAGAGCTCAGAATTATTTTTTCAACTTACTGGGAGCCATTAAGGCGCGAGAGGAGGGTCAAGGTGAACGATGGGTGGCCAGGCACAAGTTGTTGGATCCTGACAAGGGAACTTATAAAATATGGTCTAGTATTCAATTCCAAGCTTTTTTTTGTTTCTGGAGGTCTAACTTTTCAGTTTCCCTTATCTTCATAAAGTTAATTCTACATGGTCTTCTGATAAAAAGGAAAAAGCAAGGACAAGGGGTAGAGTGCTTGTGTGAAGAGGTACAAAGTGCAACAGGATAGCAGGTTCGAGACAGTGAGACAGAGACAGGCTGGGGCCAGCTGTCCCTAGCCTCTGCCCAGCCCCAGAGCCCGGGAGGGAGCTCTGACCTCCTCCCGTCGCTTTTGAAAAGGGTCCAACTAAATTCACTGGACTCTCAAAGAATAGGTTACAGTAGGTTTTCTACTCCGAGGAGACAGATTTAAAGCAATCAAAATGGTAGCTACTATAGGATGCCTTTTAAAACCAGAGCACTCTGTTAGTATAAGTAGAATTGGCTGTCAATGAAAAAGAAAATTTTCAAGATATGTATCTATGAGTTGCCTCCATCTCTTAAACAAGAATAACAAACTACTTTTCCTGTCAGCTAGTCATGGACATGCAGGGGAGGCGAGTTAAACTGCTGGCCACAAAGTGCAACTTAATTTAACAGCTTTAAAAGAAAATGTATTCTCTCCTTTAAAAATGGGTATAGAATTCAAAAATCATTAGAGACAGCAACTCTTAAAAGTTGTTTTTGTCATACGTAAGAGAAATGAGGAAAGACAAAACAACAGAAAAATAAAATGAGGAAAAATAAAATAAAATACAAAGGGAGAAAAATAAGATGAAGGGTAAAAAGGAAGGAAGCCAAGAAAGTACAGTGAGGAGAAGAATCGGATGAAGAGAGAGATGGAGACACAGGGGGAGAGAAAAACAAAAAGTGAAACAGAGTTAATGCAACCGCTTCTTCACAAGTTTCTCAGAGCCTGTTTTCTCATCCATAGAACAGGTACAAAGAAATCTCTCTCATAACTTTACCACCATCATTTAAATAATATATGCAAAAATCACATATAAAAATGCATACCCATATACAGTCATGAGTAAGAAGTGGAAGCAAAAAAGAGGAGATCTTAATATATAAAATGACCGTGAATGAGACCTGCCATTGTGAACTTGGGGGTGTTCCTACAACCTACTCCGAAATGTTCACTGACCTCTATTCACAGGTTTTAATGTCTTGAACTTGATTACTGATAGAGCATTCATTTCAGCCCACCAGAAAGAAAATTATTTTCCAGTATACAGGGGTGAGGGCAAATGTAGACCTTGGTCCCTCGTGGGGTCCAATACTCAGATGGAAATGAAACTGAATCCCTCAAACGAGGGCCTTGAGGTACTGTAGAACAAAATAACATTATTAGTCATCTTCCGCACAGGCCAGATTTATTTTGCTCCTTCTACATACCAGACACCACACTAAGGCATTTCAGATCTGTTCTTTCAAAATGTCACAGCAATCCTTTTCGGTAGGTTCTTTTATTAAGTTCATCTTACAAATGAGGGAACTGAGGCCCCAAATATAAGTCACTTGCCCAAGGTCCCAGCAATAAGGGGGAAGTTAGATTCCAAGCCTGGCTTTTCAAAACTATATCAAATTTCGTGGCTCTCAAGTTCCATCTAAGTACCAGAGAAAGAATAAATTATAGCCAGGAGAGCTTTAATATAAGCATGTTACAGTTTTCCTTAATTTTCCACCCAAATAGCAAGTCTAATATTGAACATAAAGTAACCCTCAATTAGACTCATTCATCTAATTTCCATTAATACTTCCTAGATTACGAGATTTCAGGTAAGGAAGACACTTGGGGGTCCGAGTTTCTTCACCTGTAATTGAAAATGTTCCAAAGGATGGCCCCAATTCTATCAAATAATAGAAAATTACTCTGCAAACCCTCCTCGACCTTCCCAGAAGTTCTAAGGCAATAAGGAAACACCCACCTAAACAAAGGTTTCATTAACTTCGAATTCGTAAAGTATTGTAGAAATCCAGGCCATGCACCATCATCCTTGACTTACATGAGAGCTCTGCTAAGCTGTTACCCATTACTGAATAAGAAATGTAAGGATTGTGCTTTTTAATTTAAAAAATTAAGAAGTAAACAAGAGCTCTGTGAGCTTTAGTAGTATATAAACACCTATACCGAACACTTTGGCTTTTTCTTTTTTCCTTGCACTAGGGCTTGCTATTCAGAATGAAAGTGCCAGCAAAACCTTCCTCACTTGCCTGAGACTGTGGTTACCCTACTTCTAATAAACAAGGCAGCTTTCTGTCTCTGACGTCCCATTGCTCAACAGGGTTGAATCATGGCAGCTTGCACAGCCATGACCCCTGAGTGCACTCATGCTAAAGAGTGTCTGCTTTGATTCACTCCTATTGTAGGAAACTACTTATCAGAGGACACCTCTTGCTTTCTGAATTGAAAATACTTGCATCACTGAAGCTGAAAAGGAGCGAATTTCTCACGCTCAGGCTTAGTATCTCATTATCTCTAAATTTATCTCCATTTGGTTGATGTCCCTGGACTTTTTCTAAGTCTCTGAAGGGCTAGAGCTCCGTGTACACTTTTAGATCATTTCGGAAGTGGTTACAACAGCATCCGGTAGATGATTCTCTAATCAAATATTCATTTATGCTTTTCTGAAGGATCTTTAGAGACAGAGCCCACAAGGCAGAGTTCAGAATTCAAAAATTTAAATGCAGTTCAAGTTACAGAAAAAAACTGTTTCCAAGTGATAGATCTTTCTCTTAAGCGTTTAAGAAATACAACTGAACAGTATTTTCTCCCACATTGGGGCTGTTCTGGGGTCATTTACTGTCCAGCATAGTATCCAACTTGTTTTCAATATGCTGATAAATTATACATGATGCACGTCCCACTTCCTTTACTTTGCTCATAATCTCCTACAGGACTGTGCCAGCAAAAAGGGCAGCCTTTGCATTTCTGACCTTTTTGAGAAAGAAAGAAGGTTGGGGGGGAGAGAGGTAGAGAGGCAGAGAGAGAGAGAGAGAGAGAGAGAAAGAGAAAGACAGAAAGAGAGAGAAAGAAGGAAGGAAGGAAGGAAGAAAGGAAGGAAGGAAGGAAGGAAGGAGGGAGGGAGGGAGGGAGGGAGGGAGAGGAAAAGGAAACTGTCTTGCTGCTCTATAAACAAAAGATTTCATCTCCAGCACCATCTTCCTTACCCAGGGCCACCTATTCTTTCGGACAATCCTGGCACCTTGATATTGAGACATCCCTTCAGATAACCTGGAAAGGCTAGAAAACGCTCCCCGTCCGTCCTTCTGCCTGGGCTGTTACACAAGCCCTCATGCTTCCTGGAGATGTCGGATGCTGTCAGTCAGCAGGGAAATTTTCTGCTTCTGAAAACCTCTCTCTCAGAGCTTCCTCTATGCAGCACCTCCAGCTGCCTTGGAGCACCATGTCAGTGCATGAAAATAGCTCTGGTCTGATGACTTCACTAATTCTCACAAACAGGCCAGTTGGCAGAACTCACATGCAGTCTGCTCCTGAGGGGAAGGCAGTGTTTCTTTCCCCACCACCCCCTAATATGAATATTTAGTTTCATTTTGACTCTGGAAGAAGTCTTCTTGCTGAGGTTAGAGTCAGCACACACCTAACGCCAGAATTTCAAAATGCTGGAAGGAGGCCTAAAGGAAAAGAGCTCACCGATAGCCAATATGAGACATCCAGAGGCTATTAGTATTTTTTATGCTAAACTTTAAGAACATCAAAACTGCTTGGGAAACCAACCTTATATAACATGTTCTCATTTTATTCATTTCAGGGCCAAATCGCTTCCTGAAGAACATCTGCAATAGCTAATAATGACCCACATTTTTTAAAGTCCGATTTCTCATGTTTACTCCTTTTCTACAAATAAGAAGGCTGACAAGGTATCAAAGTAAGAATTAATTACCACTACACCTAATCAGCCAAAGCTGACTAAGGGCCTCTAAAGGCATTTTTTGCCATCACAGCAAGCTTTAGTGATGAATGCTCAAATGGATTTTGAAATTAAAAAAAAAAAAAAGTACAAGGCATTTCATGCAATGAAAAAGGTGTTCTTTTGTATTAGGGTACCAAATTTTCTTTTATTGTTTATAATTTTCCCTTATAGAGTTTTTCACTTCCCTTTGCAGTAAGAGAATATTCTAAGAGAAAAGTAGGACTGTCTGACATTCCGGTACCATAACTCAGTGCTATGTCCGCACTGAACTTGGATTCCAAAAGACAGCATTTATATTAACTGCTTCAGTGCCCTATAGACACAAGATTTATGCCCAGAGGAAAAGCTCCCATATGATTCTATGGACACAGAGCTACTTAAATCAGTGGTTCACTGATTTAAGATGGTTCCTCTAAAAGGGGTGCAATAACTGTTCCCAAAAGAGAGAAAAGCAGTAACATTCTACTCCCACCATCCCTCAATTCCGCACCCTGTCTGTCACAGTTACCAAGAGCACCTAAACAGTACTGCCATCTTGCAACCATGATGGTAGGAAACCACCCTTCTCCACCATCTCCAAGCAAAACATTGCAAAGGAATCTTGAGAAAACACATGGGCACGTAGATAACAATGAATTATTTAAATGTATTTTATCATATAATTTGTTCATTCCACAAATGTATGCTGAGTATGTAGCATGTGGCAAGGGCTATCTATGTACTGCCTACAAAGATGAATACTGCCTTCAAGGCTTTCACTCACTCAGTCCTTTTAGTTAGGTATTAAATGGCCAGGTAGCCTTAACAAGATGAGACAGATTGCTGCAACATTTTCTTCATGTTAATGCAAGGATTTAGAAAATGTGGTTTTGACAGTACATCCAAGGAAGTGTTGGATTCCCTTAATTATAAAACCAGGGGCCATTTGGGGCATAGTTCAGAAAAATAACCGTGAAATTAGGGTTACCATGTCTCTCTCCCACAGAAGCTAATAAACAAAGATACAACAGAGATTCTGAATGCAGAAAGGTCAGTTATAAATGTCATTACAGATAGAATAACTCACACAGTGATGGAACAGGCTAAGTAGTTTCAGATAGTGACTGCACTAACCATCAAATTTTAGAACCATAAAAGACTGCAGTTAGATCTAGTAAAAATCTCGCCTAAATCGTGCCTAGAAAGGTTGTGTGATTCACACAGAGTCATGCAGGTGTTATCATTTTGGAATCATCATAAATTTTATTTATCCTGTGTTTTTCCAATTATACTACTCTGATTCTCCCACACACACTTACTTTATACTACTATGTGTCTGAATCCTGTACAAAGATACAAATGCACACATATGTATCATGCTTGCCTGCCCCTGATTCTTACACACACACATTACTCTGTGTCTGATTCACACACACACACAATTATATCACTATGTTGGACTCATATATACACATACACACATATATATTACACTACTCTATTTGACTCTTACACATTTGATGCACATGCATACACACACACATACACATACGTGCATCAATCACACTGTTTGATCTGTACATACAACTTACTCATATGTATCATACTACTTTGTGCCATACACACATACACACCTTGATAATACTGTGTATGTTATTTATATTCACACACTTACATACTGGCATATAGAGAGACACACTAAAATTTAAAGCAGTAAACCATGTTCGTATTCAAAATACATATTTTTCAATGTGAGAAGTTCAAATGTGAAACAGACACTCATGTTATGATTTCAAAGTTACTGTAACTGATACTATGTCGTAATTTACCTGGACCCTATTTACCTCTATAGGAGTTCCTAACTTGAAAGAAAAGAGACATATCTAGGTGAATATGATGACATGGAAACTCCCTGAGCCCACACCTATCCATCTGCATGAAGACTGTTGTTTCTTGGCTGGAGGATGAGGGTATTCGTATTGTTTGTGTTGTAGTTGTCCATCATATGGGGTAAGGAATGGATACGCACAGCAGCCAGTAACAGAGAACAGTATTATATGTACCTGCTTTAGGACAAATTCCCAGTTTCTAAGCCATAAAGCAGTGTTAGGAGTGACAGGAAGGAAGTACATAATCAGCATGGCTTAGGACCCCAGCTACCTGAAGGGACATTCTCCCTTCTGTTCACGGGCTGACAATCTAGAGAGCTCTGAATGATGTCTCTAGACATACAGAATTAGGATTCTTTCTTACAAAACTTATAAGCAGCAATGATGAGGCCCTCTCAGGGATTTTAGGAAAAGAGGATGTAAGCAAGCAAGAGACCAAAATGGAGAAGACCCTTCATGGTAACCAGCAGACGGAATAACTCATCAGTACATATAAGATGTCCCTGGGCACCCAGACACAGAAGGATTAGGGGACACTTTAAAGGAGACTGGAAGTGCTACAGGAGCAGGTAGGTGCATCAACAGGAAATATGAGCTGCTGTGGATGATACGGTCCATCCACATCCACACTCTAGTAAGGCCAGTGGACACAGAGGTGATTCTGAGAAGGTGAAACTTACGTAAAGAGGAAATGGAAATGCCTGTGGGGGGGGGGGTTTAGACTGTACTCTATTATTCTCAAAATGTCTACTGAAGCAGATGGTGAATATTTGGAACACTTGCTTTCTCAAGCTACTTGCTCTAATAGCCTAGCACGCTTTTCTTTATCCAAAAATAATTTTCCTTTATTATGAAATATAGCCATTTCCAACTCATATATACATTATACTGAAAGAGCCTGTACAGTCAACTATCAGGTCCTACTTTTATGATCCTTTTAGAGAACAGTCTCAGAGTTTTAAATAAGATAGTGAAAAGAAAACACCAAGAATAATGGTAATGCAATATGAGTGTACACCTCTGGGTGTCAGGCAGGAGAGTTTCACCTAACACTGAAAATCAAAGACTGGGAAGGCGTCCTGCCAAAACAGAGATTATCATACAAAGTAAGTCAGAAAGAGAAAGACAAATACCGTATGTTATCACTCATATGTGAAATCTAAAATATGACACAAATGAAATTATCTACGAAACGGAAACAGACTCAAAGACATAGAAAACAGACTTGTGGTTGCCAAGGGGGAGGAGGGAAGTTTGGGATTAGCAGATGCAAACCAGTATATATAGGATGGATAAACAACGAAGTCCTAGTGTGTAGCACAGGGAACTATATCCAATATCCTGTGATAAACCATAATGGAAAAGAATATATATATATATATATATATATATATATGTATAACCGTATCACTTTGCTGTAGAGCAGAAATTAACACAACATTGTAAGTCATCTATACTTCAATAAAATTTTTTTAAAAAAGCATCATCACTCCAGACTTGGAAGACAGCTATAACAGGTCACTAGCCAACTCTTAAAAATGGGGCATTATTCCTAAAAAGGAAACACGCAGCTTAAAGAAAATAAACCTAGGTACTTTGAAGACCATTTTAAAGACCTTATCCATAGCTCAAGATAAACATCTGCCAAGGATCAAAACGATTAGGCCCTGGGTAGAGGCTTAGGGTACAGGGACAGGGTCGGAGGCGACATATATAGCTAACTGCTTTTCAAAAAATGAAATGAGAGCCCTATCAAGGGATACAGGGAAACCCTCAAAGATTAGAGGGTCAAGGAAAAACTACTAATCAGGCCTGCCAAGAAAGAATTTGACAGTAACCTTACAAAGTCCTCCAAAACCAATAAAAAGAATGTTGCTTAAAAAGATAAAACCTCAGGAAGTAAAGTAAGATTTTCTGCAAAGCATGTACTTTAGATGAGAGACAGAAAGACAGAAACTGAATAACTGTTTCCTTGGTCTTTATTGGGAAAAGTATTAAGAATATTGCAAATACCAACTTATCTTTTGAAACAGATAGGCATGCAGGACTTAATCAAAGAGTCATTAGTTCGAAGGTGGGTCTAAACCTAATTATTAAACAAGATGTAACAAAAATTCGATTGGCATTATCACAGACTTAAAGATTCAAAGTGGAATTTGTAAACTGTTGGCTCAAATGTAAAATGCTAGTTAGACAGGCCAGTGGACAGAAGGATGCAGTTGCTAACAAGGATGACGAAGCAGAATTTTCAAAATGAAGGCCTTTTAAATAGTCAAGAAAACAACATGTTGAGGGACAAAACCAAACAGGAATCAATGGTAGAATACTGCTAAGCACTCATTCTACTTGAGAGCAACCAACAGACTGAAACAAACCAAAGAGCAGTTTTTAAAATTACATTTTGCTGCGGTTAAAGCAGGAGACAAATGACAGAGAAACAGACGTACAAACGTGAGAACGTCCAGGAGACAGGTGCTCACCGTGGTCTTATTTAACATTTTTATAAATGACGTAGAGAGAGTGCACACGAAAGCAGGCACGTTTCTATCCACCTCTCTTAGTTACCAAAATGCCAAGTAACAAAGATAACATCTTTTAAGCATCAATCTGACAAACATGGTAGAATGCTTTTAACCAACTTCCACTTAACCAACTGTCCAGATGAACCAATGATCTCCACTCCCTTTGTAAATCATATTGACTGATGCACCTGGAATGCTCCCAACCAGAAGCCTCCTTCCTGAGCAGAGCAAGGGCCTCTGCTGCCATCAGCTGAGCCATATCTGTAGCAAGAGTAGTTCTGATCCTAATGCTGTTCAAGCAGTTATACTTTATTATAGTAATGTGATTTTTATTCAATGATATATTACTTAAAGCAGTGAAGCTGGAGTACGAAAAGCAGCACAATATCTGTTTCTATGAAAAATACGTTGAACGCTTTCAAGATTTTCAAAGACTAGACCTAATAAAATACTAATTTTTAAAGCTGCCATTGAATAAGGCATGGGCAATCATAATTGTACAATGAGAAAAATAAATCAAAAATATCTTCAAAAGTGTTTCTAAGGTTTTTAGTTTCACTCTAAAAATAAACAAATTGGAAATAACAGATAATCCATTATTAGTTTTGATACGAAAGATAACACTGAATCCCATCTGTGAATTGAAACTGGAAGAAAAAGTCTTGGCCTTATATGAAAGGGTTGCCAAAAAATGCATTTGTTTTATGTTTAAAATATTTAAGATATGTATACATCATTTTTATGTTTTTCTATTTTAATAACTTTCCTGACTGACCAACTATTGATTCTAACTTCATTTGTTGAGAAAGCTCTACTGTACTTATCGGTATGCCTACTATGTGCCAGGCAGTATAGCAGGGGCTGTGAATACAATGAAGAAGAAGGCTTCAGCCCTTCAGTAAGTCACAATTTAATGGGGTAGATGGATGTGCTAACAAAGAATAGCTATCCATTATACCAAGCACTGAAAAGAAACATGAAGTGTCAAAAAGAAAATAACTTAGTCTGAAGAGCAGTAGGGTGAGTTGATAGTGTCAGTGAGGCTATAGCTGTGTGAGTTCAGGCACACGCAGACAGAGCCCGTGTGCCAAAGCAGAGCCGCATTAGAGAGCACCACAGGTCCCAGACACCGAAAGTTCCCAAACTGTGGAAAGGCTGGAAAGGGAGGGTGGGAGCCGCGTCACGAGGGACAAAGTTATTTAAGTTTCAGACTATAAATTATGGGGAATCATTATATGTTAAACAAAAGAATGACACCATCATACTTGTATGTTAGCAAAGTTATCTTTCCAGTTTAGCAAATGGATGGAGGTAATACAGAAAGAGACCAGCCATGACACTAGGTTATGAAAACAGCCTATTAAAAAAAATAAAACAACGAAGGACAATATTGAGGAGGTAAAATCAGCCTGATTTGGTGACTGATGAGAGATATAAGTAGTGAGTCAAGTATGGTTCCCAGGTTTAGGGATGGATGTAGCACCTGGTGGTCAAAGATTCATTAATAAAAACAGGAATTTGCAAAGCAGAAATAAAGACACAGACGTAGAAAACAGACGTATGGATACGGGGGGAGGGGAGGGGGGATGAACTGGGAGAAGGATTGACACAGATACACTATTAAGTATGAAACACATAACTACTCAGAACCTACTGTATAGCACAGGGAACGCTATGCAGTGCTCTGTGGTGACCCAAATGGGAAGATAATCCAAAAGAAGAGGGGATATATGTATACACATAGCAGATTCACTTTGCTGTACAGTAGAAACTAACACATTGTAAAGCAACTATACGGCAATAAAAATTAATTTAAAAAAATAAATAAAAACAAGAAATGCAGGATTCTAAAGGAACAAATAAAGAATGTAGCTGTGGACATGATGAGTCTGAAACGCTACTATATAACCAAAAGGAGATATTTAATTAAAAGCTGGCTAGAAATAACTGGACAGTTATTCCAAATTCCAACTCCAGAGGCAAGAAGGAAAAGATAAACCCATACAGGAGTCTCAGAAGTAACAGTCAGAAAGGAAGAAGCAAGAGCTTGGGAATGATATGGGAGCCAACAGAAAGGAATTAAAGAAGCAAGCAATCAGCACATCAACTGCAAAAGCAAGGTCAAATAAGATCACCATGACACCACCGTATTTAGCAGTTACGAGACCATTAACAAAGGAAGTTTGAGCTTGGTAGCAGGTACATAAGCTCAAGGGTCTTGAGTTGGCGTGTGAAGATCAAGAAGTGGAAAAGAGCTCTTTTAAGAAACATTCCTTCAACTGAAGTGAAAGAGAAAGTGAAGGTACTTCTTAGAGAATGTTAAAACATAAAGGAAGAAGTTGGTTTTTTTTAAGATGATATAACCTGAGAGATTTTCATAAACGGAGGAGGAGATGAAAACAGTCATGGGAGACAAGGTGAGGGGCCCAACTCCCCAAAAGCCAGGAAGGACCCAGATTCTAAGAGGACCGATGTCAGGACACCCCCAATTCAAAGGACTCGCCTGTCTCAGAATGGGAAGGAAGGAACGGGTAGAGAACTAGGCTGTGGTAAGCCCACAAATGGATCAAGTGAAAAGCTGAGAAAGTTATTCACACAGAGATCTACTGTCTCGGTGATACAGACATTACCTATGAGGGTGAGAGTGGCATTGTTTGGGAAAAAGGAATGAGAAAGGAAGGCAACGAAGTCTTAAACGCCCCCGTGTGCAATGCAGGGGCCCTCCTGAGACTCTGGAAGTGGGTCTGTAACATTTCCTCGATAATTCATTTCATGAGGAGAAAAAAAAATCAGTTTTAGATGTTTATAGCATCATGGGTGGCAAGTTATAAATAAACTTAGGAAATGTGCCCAAAGGCACTATGAACAACTCGAAGGTATCTCTCTAGGACACTCTTAACTCACAAAAATATTTTTAAAATTTAAACATGACCCAAATAGAACTAAAAATAAAGCATACAACATTACCTTTACAGAGTTGTGATGCCCTTCATAGTGTTAACCACCAGACCTTACTAAATAATGCATGTTAAAGGCGATACCTACTCACAATTTAATGATCATGAGAATGTGGGAGGGCCATATAAAAATAATGTGATGTCTTGGTCTAGAAACAGAAGCCAAATAATCTATGGAATCATACCTGCCCCATGGTATGATTTTATAACACAACCTGTCCATCTAATCCTGGCCGCAGTACACTCAGGTCTACCTCATTAAAACCTGAGAGAAATATACATAAGGTTTAGGAAAGAAAAAGTCATTATTTTTTAAGGTAAGGCAGGCAGGAGACCTACATAAAATAATCCCTTAATCTGTGAGACTAAATTTTATTAAGTTAAAAAAAATAATAATGAATAGAAAACTAAAGTGGATTCAACAGAACCAAGTAGTAGTTTAAAGAAATTGAGATGTCAGTGGACTATTTTAAGGGGCAACCCAGAAACATGACCCTCCTTGACTGGCCATGAGTCTGACCCTATACAATGATTTTTATTTTAAATCGATGCCAATGGAAAAGAATGAGAAATTCTACATGTGTTACCAGAAAAATGTAAAACACAATGTAATCTAATAACATTTCCTAATCTTCCTTCCCCCTAGAACAAGTAGGCAATATCTCATAGACACTTAGAACACAAAAGTACAGAAAGCAGGGATAGTATTCAAACCTCCTTATGAACCCTTAAGTTATTGCTACAAAAAATAAAACTTTTACCTGAAAATACAAATTTATCTGGAAATAAAACAAATGAAAGCAGATCTATGCCACTGACGTTCTCCCCAAATTATATTCCACCTTTATTATTACTTAACTGTTTGCATATTATCATGCATTTCTTTTGTCCCTGTGAGTACTTAACAGAGTGTCTGCTATATGGTAGATACTCACTAAAAAGAAAAATTAATGAAAGCATGATTATGATAAAAAATAATGAAAGCATGATTATTTTTTTTAATGTATGAATGGGTCTTCCCTGGTGGCACAGTGGTTAGGAATCCACCTGCCGGTGCAGCGGACATGGGTATGATTCCTGGATCGGAAGATCCCACATGCCGCAGAGCAACAAAGCCTGTGCACCACAACTACTGAGCCTGCGCCCCAGAGCCCACGAGCCACAACTACTGAGCCCACATGCCACAACTACTGAAGCCCGCGCATCTAGAGCCCGTGCTCCGCAACAAGAGAAGCCACTGCAATGAGAAGCCCGCGCACCACAACGAAGAGTAGCCCCTGCTTGCCGCAACACAGGCCCAATGCAGCCAAAAATAAATAAATTTATTTTAAAATTTTAAAAATAAAATGTATGAATAAATTCTTGCCAACTCCTGATCTATACCATTTCAAAGATCTCTACTGAAGAAATATAATTATATAAAAGATTACTCCCCTTAACTGTCTACGAGAAAAAAAAATAACATGTAAAAATAGCACACAATCACTACAACTAAGCTACAATTTTTGAAACTTTCTTAAATTAACCAGCATTTGTGTTTTACACTCCTCTGGCGTTACAAACGATTATCTAGCTGATATGACCATGTACTTAACTGATTATTTCTTGTTTTTCTGTTTGTTTTTTGCTTACAGATGCTGATCCTATGATTTTAAAATACGAGATTTTTTTTTAAAGGAGTCAATTACCATGAATCGGGGGTGGAGGAGAGGAATTACACGCAGTAATGTTGATCTCTGCACTTCCGCAAACCTTTCTAAGACTTTTTTGAGGCATAGGAAGTTCCAGATCCTGCTCAGCGTTGCTTAAGGAAATGCTTTGTTCAGGCTGTTTTTAGAGAAAACAGTCGATAACTATGCTTGTTCCTCTGAATTCAGCTGCACCAGCTGCTGACTCAATGACACTGAAATTAGGAAGCTTTGTTTGAATGGTGGCCACACAGAAGCTCCTTTGGTATACGTCTAGCGCCCCAACAAACAAAAGTCTTTAAAAGGCACATGCCAATCCACACATGTCCAGAGAATAAATTCTTTGCAAAACAAAATAAACAAGTAAAACGGCCCCAATAAAAAGTGTAGGAGTTGAGGGCGGAATGCAGTGTGAGGGGAAAAAACCTGAACAACTAAATATTTCATTTACAAAGTAAAAGCAGAATGTATTTGTTAAAATATTTTCCTAAAAACATGGGACATGCTATGACTCTAGATATTATTACTCACTATTGCATATATAAATTTAATAATGCCAATAGTGGCAGCAAAGACTCAACCAGGAGGAAAGCCTTGTTAAACCTTGCAATCTTTCTTTCTTCCCATGTGTTATAGTTCCATCAGGAGCACCACAGCAAGATACAAAAGCCAGCAACACACACCCACTTACTCTTATTCAGAAGGTATTTGCTATATGCTGAAAGGCTGAAAAGCTAAAAATAACTGAGTGTTTAAAAAAAATCACTGCTTAAAAAAAAAACAAAACAAAGTATTGCCCCATCTGCTTCTGTTTTCTCACTCTTAAATATATGTGTGTGTGTAAGAGTGTGTGTGTGTGTGTGTGTGTGTGTGTGTGCTGGGCTCACATGCACACACATGGACATTTTACTATTTTGTTCTAAGCTCTCTTTTTTTCCATAAGTAAAGTCAACGCTAAAATAGTCAAGCAACTGTATAGGGAAGCACAGGAGAGATGATCAACCCAGTCAGAACGTATGAACTCCTACAGAAACACACCATTCCTCTTCCTCCCCTGCTCTCAGAAAAGAAAATGTGCCATGGGGTTGAATGGAAGCCTGGCTTCTAAGACCAAGTCCTCCAGGGACAGACTTCTCTCATTTACAACCCCCAGTCCGTGTTCCCCGTCTCCGTCATCGAACTTGACATTAAGCTTCCCCAAAACTCAGTTGCTGGTAGGACCCATGTGTTTGTGATACATGGAGAAGTGAGACCTAAATTACTCATCCTAACTAACTCTATCCTGATGACTCAAGCCTGGCTAGATGTGGGGTATCCCTGAGCAGACAAATGAGGAAACGACAAACAATGCTTGGAATGTTCCTGGATATCAAAAAGGCATAATTTCTACAAAGGATCTGAGGCACTGCACAGCAGTACGCCAAGAGGGCTCAGCTGTGATTCTATTCAACTCAACAAATATTTATCATGCATCTTTTGCCAACTCAAATGTAAGAAGGACTCCAAATTGTATTTATATCCTCAGGGTATAAAAGAGTGCTGGAACAGACAGTAGGCACTTGATAAATGTCGAAGGAAGGAAGAAAGAAAAGAAGGAAGGAACTTCTACAGAGCAGGCATTTGCTAAGTACAGAGGATGCAAAGGCCAACAGCATGGCAAATGAGCTTCAGAGGTGCTGCCTAGTGATTTACTCAGGGTTGCCTCTCCTACTTTCTAATCTAGCCTTGATTTAATCAGTTCTTTTTCTTAGGCTTCAGACAGACAAAAGGTAAAATATCTTCAAATAATGTTTTTGACAGCAAGAATCTAAAACAGGTTTTTAATCTGGCCATACAGGAGAATCATATAGGAAACTTAAAATTGGCCAGCTCCTGGCCCTTGGGTCCCATGCTGAATTAAATTATCAATTCAATTACAATCTCTGAGGAGTAAATAAAGGTGCTAGTATTTTTAAATACTCATGTGACCCTAATCTGCGTTAGATTGAGAACTACTGCCTGATAAATAATGCTACATAAAATGTTCTGCCTGCGAAACACTGTGAACCTGATAAGCTAAAACAGAAATCTAACCATGTGTATGTTTATAGCTCCTACAGTAATATATGAAAGTCATTTGTTTAAGCAAACATCATTCACTTCACCTTCCTGACCAAAAACTTACAAAAACAGGAATAGAGAAACACTAAGTCACTGATATAACCAAAAAAAAAAAAAATTTTTTTTTAAGTTTTTCAGCTCAGCACACTGGCACAAAATGTCTCTAAATAGCTGAGAAATAATTACAATATAATTAAAGGTTTTCAAACATACGATTCTGACATTAATTTAAAGATTATTTTGTTTAAATTGCCTATACTTTTTCTTTTAAAGCAGCTCTATTCTTAACTGCCAAAAACTGAAAACCACCTGGATGTCCCTGAACACTCTACTTTTAAAAGTAGGTATTCTATGTTCTAAAATTGATTGTGGTTATTGTTGTACAACTCTGTGAATATGCTAAAAACCACTGAGTTGTATCCTTTAAATAGGTGCATTATATGGTATGTGAATTATATCTCAAGAAAGCTGTTACAAAAGAGAAATCTTTTAAGCAGGCTTATTTTCTTAGTTACATTAAAAATGAGTTTTTTCATAGTTGTATACAGACTATAGGTATTCCACAAAATATTAGTATAAATCTTAGTTTCTTTTTCATATTCTCCTAAAATCACAGGTACATTCCATACTGGAAGAATTTTGGCTTCAACAGCTTTTCAAACTCACAGGCTACAGCAAAAATTTTTAACTATAAAAATTAACATTAAAATACTGAAATAAATGATATAATTAGGGAGGGAGCAGGGAACAAAGCGTGATGAAGTTATTAGTGAATCACTAAGTGTGATGTGGTGGAAATGAAATGGTCCTAAGAGTCAGAAGTCCCAAATCCTAGCTCTGACTAGGATGAGTATTCTTGGACAAATTACTCAAAATTTCCTTAAAAATTATACATCAGGGCTTCCCTGGTGGCGCAGTGGTTGAGAGTCCGCCTGCCGATGCAGGGGACAGGGGTTTGTGGCCCAGTTGGGGAGGATCCCGCATGCCGCGGAGCGGGCTGGGCCCGTAGACCGTGGCCGCTGGGCCTGCATGTCCACAGCCTGTGCTCCGCAATGGGAGAGGCCACAACAGTGAGAGGCCCACGTACCTCAAAAAAAAAAAAAAAAAAAAAAAGAGTGTTGAAATTATTTTGGCTTTCTTACAAAAAGAGAGAGGACAGAGTTCAGAAAGAGACTAACTTTCTCCAAGAACCTTTCAAACTTTGTTCTCCACCCCCTTTTTCCTGTAGCATCACTTAAACTACTTGAGTTTTTCTTGTCTATGTATCTTCTCATCTCTAAAAGAGAGACATATGTCTTTTAAGAGGTTTTTGAACTGTAAATTAAGTCCTCTACTCTGGAAAGTAAGTGCAGCTAATGAAACAAACTCGGGGCTGACTTCCTTCATCTGCCTTTTGGACCTAGGACAACACTGTGTGTTTTTATAATAGTGCAATTATATACTGCAAGTGGGTTTTGTGTGTTTGTTTTGTGGTTTTCTGACAAGAGTCCAGACAGCTATGGGAAAGGGAAAGAGCTGGAAGGAACATTATTATTAAAAATGCTTGTCATTTACAAATAGAAGACACAAGTATATGGAAATGTTTCTACAAACTTTTTCAAGCATTACTGAAAACTTTTATAAGGCATAATTATAAATGGTCCTAAATGTAATATTATTTACTTGAATCTTCAACTCTGCTAAGGACTGATTCTTACATTAAATTTCCCTCATTGTGTGAGGATATGGAAATACGTATACCCACACATGTGTGAGTTGCTCTACTGTAATTAATGATGCACTTTTATTCTCTATTATTGTGTGGAAAACATTCTGACACAAAATAAATGAAGCATAATCATTCAGAGTAATGATTCGAATGTGCTGATTAATGACACCTGATAGCTTTTCTTGTCTTTAGTTAAATTAAAATATTTACTGGGCATCGTAAGGGCATCCCCTAAATGAATGTTTTCTAGGTAATCATTTTACGTTACGGAAATCACCTACCCTACCATCATCGAAAACAAGTTCCCATCAATTGTAAAATGTACCATTATTTCATGTGCAAGAAACTAAACCCCTGTCAAATTAAACTAGTATACAATGCTAAATTGCCTTCAGAGATGTTACAACGTGTGTGAGGCGGATCCTGGGGGAGGGAATGTGCAGATACATGGCACTCTATTCCCAAAGGACTCAATAAAGGTTAATTAAAGAAACATTTTTAAAATGTTGCAACAAAATATTTTCAAATTTGAAATAGACCAGTCACAAAAAACTGTTATGATTTCACTTATATGAGACACCTAGAGTAGTCAAACTCATCAACAGAAAGTAGAATGGTAGTTGCCAGGGGCTGGAAGAAGGAAGGAACAGAGAATTATTGTTTAAGGGTACAAAGTTTTAGTTTTGAAAGATGAAAAAAGTTCTGAAGATGGCGGTGATAACTGCACAAAATCTGAATATCCTTAATGCCACTGATCTAAACAATTAAAAGATGGTAAGATGGTAAATTTTATGTGTATTTTATCACAATTAACAATAATAATAAAAAATATCTCCACAAGAAATAAACAGTATGCAAAACAAAATCACAAGACAATGCAAATCTTAAGCTAGGAAGCACCTAAATTCAACCCAGCCAATTAGCTAACTTGATAAGGTAACTCTTCCTGAAAAACTTCTATTTTTGAAAAAACACTGAGTCATCTCTTATTGGACTAAAGAGAAAGTTCTATACACTGATTCCTGAAGCTGGCACTGTTGTAGTCTCTGCAATACAAAGATGTGCTCCGATAGTGGTTTACACAGTTAATCTACCATCAGACTCACCAGTGGGCTTTTAAAAGATTTTCTGACACTTCATAATACCCAGTGGGAAGGCGACAATGCAAAAAAAAAAACAAAAAGAAAAAAATTAAATAAAATTAAGTTTTGGTGAAGATATAGAGAAACTGAAACCCTGCACTGTTAGTAGAAATATAAAATGTGTAAAATGGTGCAACTGATATGGAAAACAGTATGACATTTCCTCACAAAATTAAAAAAGAACTACCATATTATCCAGCAATCCTACTGCTGGGTATATATCTAAAAGAATTGAAAACAGGGTCTCAAAGAGATAGCTGCACACCCATGATCATGGCAGCACTATTTACAACAGCCAAGAAGTCAAAGCTCCCCAAATGTACAGTGAGAGATGAACAGATACACAAAATGTGGTATATACATACAATGGAATATTATTCAGCCTTAAAAAGGAAATCCTATCACATGCTACGACATGGATGAAACTTGAAGACATTATGCTAAGTGAAATAAGCCAATGACAAAAAGACAAACGCTGTATATTTCACTTATATGAAGAATCTGAAATAGGTAAATTCATAGAAACAGAAAACAGACTGCTGGTTACCAGGATCTAAGAAGAGGAAGAAATTGGGAGTTGTTTTAATGGATATAGTTTCAGTTTTGTACAATAAAGTTCTGGGTATCTGTTGCACAATGTGAATATACACTACTGAACTGTATGTTCAGAAATGGTTAGATGGTTTTTTGGTTTTGTTTTTTTTTTTTTGCTGTACTCGGGCCTCTCACTGCTGCAGTCTCTCTCTCTCTAACCGGGAAGACCGGTTAGAAGGTTTTTTAAAAGTAATCAATCCACAGACTTCCTGACCCCCATCACAAACCTACTGATAGGTTTTCCGGAGATTGGGTTAAAATACTAGTATGTGGGGCTTCCCTGGTGGCGCAGTGGTTGGGAGTCCGCCTGCCGATGTAGGGGACGCGGGTTCGTGCCCGGGTCCGGGAAGATCCCACATGCCACGGAGCGGCTGGGGCCGTGAGCCATGGCCGCTGAGCCTGCACGTCCGGAGCCTGTGCTCCGCAACGGGAGAGGCCACAGCAGTGAGAGGCCCGTGTACCGCTAAAAAAAAAAAAAAAAAAAGAGACCAAAACCAGCAGACAGAGATCTATCAATTTTATCAGTTTCCTAACCGAAAGTGACTCAAAGACAATGGCAGCCATGTTGAACCTTCAGTTTGCTTTTAACAAATGTTTATAGGTGTATGTAAAATATTTCTTATAATGGAAATTGATTATCTTACAAACGTCACTAAAAATGGATGACTTTTAATACTGATACTTATGACAGAAGAGACAAAGGCAGTCCCTTCAAGTCCCTCTACAACAGTCCCTCTCTCCATCACTGAACTGATACCAATGGGTGGAGCCCCAGGTCCACTGACAGCAGTATCTGCTTTACGCTTTTGCTTTAGGAAGAGCCCCAAGTCTTCTTTTGCATCTGTGGTGTCCAGAGAACTCCTGGTACCCAACTACCATCGTGGGCCAATCCTGGTCCAGACAGCTCTAGAAAACCAGAAAAGCAATTATACAGCAAAGCAGTAAAACAGGCAGACAAAATAGGTCTCACAACCTAGCTCTGCCCCTTAACTGCCAGGTGATTTGAGAAAGATACTGAACCTTGATTATTGCATGGAGGAGTAACAGGAATAATCATCACAGAGTTATTATGAAGATTCACTGGGATGATATATGTAAACCACTTAGCACAATAAATAGTGCAAAATAGGTATTCGGTCATTAGTAAATGACGCTATCTCTACGGTTGCCTCATCTCCTTTTTTATTAAAAAAATTACTTTAAGTACTATAGATTTCAGTACAAATCACTCTCCATGAATGCACCGATTTTTGTCTCTACTTCTAAATTACAACCTCAAGGACCATGTTTAATATGTTTTTTCTATGTTCCTTAGAGCTCATCACATGGTATTAAGCACCTAGGTATTTTAATTCAACCATTTAATTCAACCATTCACTCAACAGGTAATAATTATGGATTTGCCGTGTGCAAGGCACCATCCTAGGCATAGGACATACGCTGATCTCTACCCCTGAGTTTACAATCCATGCTCAACAAGATCTAGTGCGTTTTACTGAATTATTCATTGGAACAATACATGTATACAGGTATGGAAAGCTTCCTTCTATGCATTTACAATAATCTGTTCCCTTACTCCACTCCTATCAGAGAATAAGTCACCTTATTTAATTGTTATACTAATTTCAACTATATAGATTATAGAATCTCATGTTCCAGCAACCTCAACTACTGGGATCTGTCTAAAAATGAAAAATGTCTATACATGCCTCAAGAGCTTGTAAAAGAGCCCATCAGAATTTTTTTTTTTTTTTTTTTTTTTTTTGCAGTACGCGGGCCTCTCCCGTTGCGGAGCACAGGCTCCGGACGCGCAGGCCCAGCGGCCATGGCTCACGGGCCCAGCCGCTCCACGGCATGTGGGATCTTCCCGGACCGGGGCACGAACCCGCGTCCCCTGCATCGGCAGGCGGACTCCCAACCACTGCGTCACCAGGGAAGCCCCATCAGAATTTTTACCCTAACTAAAAGTATTATATGGCAAAATTGTTGATACAAGAACAAAAGAAATTCACAAAACCATATTTATGCATGATGCTGTAAAGTATTTCAATATATTTACAGACGGAGCTTTCTTTCCAATTCCAGAATCACCTTTTCTCATGTAAAATTTCTTCTAGTTAGGAAAAAAGCGTGAGTGAGCTAAAACAGAAATGTCTTGAGGAAATCACACTGTATTGCAAGTAGCTAAGAAAGAGATTACATGTTATTAAACTAACGAATCTGTCAATAAAGAAAAAAAGCATAATTTTCTCCATTTGTTCAGCACAATCCTTTCTTCCCCTCCAACCCCACCTCATGGGCCCCAGCCCAAGATTCCACACTACGAGCTGCCTTAGACTTCTACCCCTCTACCAAATACAAGATGTTTTTAGTGAGGAGGAACATGCACATATTTTTGTACAAGATGAGTATCTAGTTTGCTATTTCTGGCAAACGACAGAGAATGCCCAAGGTTGTCAGTACAAATTTTATCTCCTGTGATTTAACTGGACCTTTAGCAAGCACAAAAATATTGCAAAGGAAGGAAAGGTTTTTTTTTTCCCCATGGCTAAATAAAGCAAGCCAGGGAGGATTTTCTGAGGAGGGGGACACTGACAGACCTTCAGCCAAGAGTTAGGTGGGTAAAAAATTTTGAGAGGAACATTAGAAAATAAAAGAATTCTTATTTTTGCATTAAGTAAAGCAAAATAAGACAACTATAGGCAAAGGAAAGAAAAATATTTCAACCAAGGTAACAATATAAAACTAAAACATAAGTAACAGTGACTGAGACAAGAAGTTTAACTTTACGTGTGTGACAATACTGTAATGGTTTGGACAATGTACACCGAAGTATACTGTGGACTCCTGTATATGCTGGCATTAAAAGGGTGTGGCTCACAGAACAGGTCTCATTTCTATATCAATTATTAGCTGTTTATAAAAAGTAATGATTTAGACAGTCCAATTGATTTCATTTCAACAAACATTTCCTGAATACATTTGTCATGTCCATAACTCAGCAAGTGCTCTAGGACAGAGATATGTAAATCCAAGTCCAAGATGTGTTTTAAGTAACTCAGATCATCATTTATTTTCATAAGTTTGTGCAGTTCATGATGAAATACGTATGAGGTTTGACCTTATTAACTTGATGTTTTGTAGCTCAAAAATAGTTGAATAATGGTAATTTCATATGGTTCAGCCTGATATGATACCTATCAGTGAAAACTAACAAAATAGCTGTGAAATAGAAGTCTAGGCAAAATGTCTCTTTCTGACATATAGAAAGTACAAAAATTAAAATTCAAACAAAAGAAATCATTCACTTTTGACTTTGGAAAGCAGGACAGCTTCTCGGAGCAGATGGCATATGAACTAGGCAATCAGGTTTTGAAAGTTGGAATAGTTAGAAGAGGGAATAGAGTGGGGAGGGAAGTAGCAGATGGGAATTTTAAGCTGAGGAAAAGCAAGAACATAAACACAGGATCATAAAGTGTAACAGAATAATTGAAATGACAGAATCATGTATTTTAATGTCACAGAACATGTACAGAAGGTTCACTATTAAAAAATAATTGTCCTTATGGGTACCTCTGCTTCAGCTTCAAACATCAGGGTTTTAGAGAGGCCCCATTGGATTTAAAGGCCAAGTTCTTCCCTCCACTCCACTCACAAATAACTGCAAGTAACCATTATAAACTTGCCATGGTACTGGCAAAATTTAATAATCACGAGAACTTACTGAGTGCTTTGTGGGAGCGCTGGCTTTTGCATGGTTATGAGGATGGTAATGAAATCTAATCTACTGCTCCATTACACATATTATTCTTAGCCACAATAACAGTGTTCCGTTTAAGCTTTAGGACTGTATTTAAATAGATGGTCTAGGAAACAATAAGGCCTAAAAGAATACTGTAGGTGTATTCCAAATTTAGAGTGAGTAGGAAACATCAGGGGAATTTTATCGGCTCCATCAAGCAATCAAACACTCGGAGCCAGCAACATAAAGAGGCCAAGAAAACAGGGGACAGGAACTCTCCTTATAAGAGAGTCTGTGAGCGAATAAAAATATTAATCAACAGACACATAAAAAGACTTTTAATTATAGTTTGGCAGGAAGTTTTTTTTTTTTAAGAGGAACATTTAATGCTATGCTAGTTATACTTCATAAACACTGGATCCAAGGGGTATACTATATATCATGACTAGTTAAGAGAAGCAAGACCCAAGGGATACATACCTATCATGACTAGTTAAGGGACAAAAGGAAGAATGGAGTTAGGGGACCAAGTAAAGGAGGAATGAGACGCACACAGAGAAAGACACAAAACACCAAAGAAGTAGAAATATAAGAGAAAAGCAACCTATAATCAAACCCACATGAACACAGGATAGCATTCTAATTTCTCAATCTCTCCAAACGTTTTTACTGACGACTGAGAGATGTCTGTCTTACTATCATGAACACGTGCAAAAATGGAGGTACCTCATCACCTGCCCCAAGGGGCGTGAGGGACTATGCTAAGGAATAAACGTAAAAACCACAGCGCGGAGGTGCTTTCCCAACTGAAGCCCGTGACAACGTTAGAGGCTCCGGCAAGAAGGACGGAACTTGGACTTGTGGAAAAATGAGATATCCCTGTTATTAAACCTGCTGGAGAATATCAAAATGTTGTAAATTAATTGTCGCGCGTACGCTTGAGCCTGATACCATACTTGTTGAACAGAAGTTCTAGGCGGTGACCTTAATTTGCGAAATATAACCACACATTTCAACAATTGTATCTTCACTTGGACTTTTAGGTTTAGAGAATGAGACTGCAATTGTTTCCATAAAAATATTCTTCTACAGCTTTACGTCAATTTTGGATTGTTTCTTCTCATCTGATAGTTGGGCTTGGTTGTGGTTTCTTACGTAGAAAGGGTAGGAGATGAATGATAACGCGTTTCCAGAATTCTATGTAAACTCGAACTTGGCAGTGAGAAGGCCCACCAGGGCACATGACTCGACTGTCTGCATGTTCTCTGGAAACTGGTTCCCCTTCCCATGTTGCTATGTGTGGGGACTCTAACACCTGAGTCCTGGGCGGTCTTGAAAGCATTCAGGCAGCCAGCTTCCCAGATGCTGAAATGGTCCCGGACCCCATCACTGCTTTTGAGGCCGAGTGAGAAGGCGGTGGTAGAAAAGGCCCGAAGAAGGGCTGGCGCTGCGTAAAGACGTGAAGCAGCAGGTGTGGTGGGGGCACTGGCCGCTACCACCAGGCCTGACTTATCACAAGGCCTGACTGCCTCTGCACCACGGATGAACGTCAATGAAGCTTCCACGGAAAAACCACATTCACAGAGAGGAAAGCGGGAGTCAGTGAACTTCTCCTGTCAAGAGCCAGAGAGTAAATATCATTGGCTGTGTAAGCCAAAGGGTCCACAGCAGCCACGGACAATGCTTAAACAAACGGGGTGGCCGCGCAGCAATAACGCTCTTTGTAAAAACGGGCCGTGGGTCCGGCATTGATTCATGACTCTCCAAAGTTATTTTTCTGGTAACACTCTCACAGCCTTGCTTGGGGGACGATGAGTCCTAGCAGCTATTATGTCATTTGGGTGCAATGCTAACAGTAACGAGCATGGCTGTGCCTGCCCTGCCCAGAATTTCTTAAGCACTTGCTGTGGACCAGACACTGAGTTCACTGGATCCGCGCACCTCCTTGAGGTAACTACATCATCCCTATTTCCACGTACAGATATGGCAGCAGCCTTAAAGGTTGCAGCGACTAAATCCAAGATCTCCGTGACTCTGCTCCGTTGCTGCCATCTACTAGCCAGCCAGCTTCTAACTTCAGAGCTCACCACAATCAACGGGGAGCTCGTAAAAATGCCCATTCCTGGGCCTCACATCCAAAAGGTTCTGATTTAGTCATGTGGGGTTAGGCCCAGGACTCTGCATCTGAACACATACTTCTCGTTAAGTCTGGTGCAAACGGTCAGTGGAACCAACCCTGAGAAACACTGCAATCCCATGCATTTTCCAAGCAAAAAGCCAAGCATCTGTACTGGAATAGGGATTGTCAGTGCCTGCTAAAACCATACTTGAAGTGGATGATCAGCCTCAATGAGGAAAAGCTGCAGTAGACTGATTTCAGGCTAAATTTTAATTTCAGCCTGCTTTCTCTTTTTTTATGAATTAAAATTACGAAAACTATACTGAGCTTTTAATATTTTATAGAAATGTAAAAGTGCTTTAAATTTTGAAAACCAGTTTTTGTTTAACAAAAAATAAGCTAAACAAATCACTGATATTTTAAGCACAGCGAGAGGTTGATGATCACCTGCCAGCAGGTAATCTTTTGTTTTAAAGACGTAAACCCATTATACCTCTCTCCTGTATCTTCCAAAACGTACACTATCTGGAACATTCTACGTATGTGCCCCTGAGGATGCTGGAGAAGAACTATGACGTTTTTGGCAACGACTGCACTTGGAGTTAATTCTGACGACACAACTTGTTGAGTAAGTAACGGAAAGCCTGGCCCAACATGCAAGTTCAGATCCAAAGCAGCAGCTCCATGAATTCTGCCATCAGTAGCACAAGGCACAGAAGCTTGGCCACCAGCAAGAGCACGTGATGTGAATGTTGACACAGGTCCTCTGTCAGAAGTTATGTAGGTCAGAGACAAGACAGCAGAATGGCTTCAAAAAAAAAAAAAAATCTTGGCAGGATTTTCTCACCTCTGAAAGCAGCTGATGTCCCTGGGCCCTAAGAAGAGAGCCTCAGGTTCCCTGTGAAGAGTCTAGAATCTTCCGCATAAGCAATCTCACAATAGCAGAATTGGGGGGAGCCACACAATATGGAGCGGGGGCTCAACATTTATACAACACATATCTGGGGGATCCAAGTATGAGCCAAGATACATGCTGAGTGCTAGGGCTAAAACACTGATTAAAATGTATTCCCTGTTCTCAGGAAGCTTAAAATCTGAGAGAAGTCAGGTTCCTAGACCCAGTTTGAACCAGCTTCTGGTCCTGTCATTCAAGTTCCTGAGCCTCAGGGGTTTTTTATTTGTAAATTAGAGACAGAAAGTTCTTCCACTGTTAGCATTAAATGAGAATCTCTGTAAAGTGTAAGGTACTAACACATAATGAGTTGGCGTTCCTCAGTGCACTGCACAGAGGAAGCCAGACCTGGGCTATCAAGGAAGCCCCACCAAATACACAAAGAGTTAATGAGCAGAAAAGGATGCACCCAGGTGCATCCTCAAGCAGGAGAGCACTCATGAGGGCATGATCCAGGGTGGTTTTACCAACATGCTCTTATTCTTAGCAACTTCACAGGGATGAGTGATTGGAGGAGGGGGTGTTACAGACTGCGGACAAAGTATGCTCCTGCTCTCTCTCTCTCAACATCAGGGGACCCTAAGAAACAGGAATCTGCTAAAAACTCCATGAAAGATGGTGAGATCAGGCCCAAAGGCCAAGCAACTCTTACTACTTAGTAAATCATCTGCTCAGAAATTCCACTAAGGATAAATACCATCCTTCAGAGGAATTTAATCTACCACAGAAACTACTGCGCTGGTGACATTGTTGGCTGCGGCTTTCTTTCTGCTCTAGCACACCAAGGACAAAAAGAAAAAGGCGAAGGCCATTCAGAAATCAGAGATGGTCGTTAGATGGTACTTTTATGCAGATAATTTGGTTTATAAAAAAGAGCACATGGCTGGGATTCTGAACATCTAGGTTACTATCTTTCTAATGTCACTTCATAGATCTGCGGCCTTAAGATCTCTAAATGACTGAATTTATTTGTCTGACAAGTTTAGATTACAATATTAACTCTACCATTTTTACAAGGTTTTGATGATGGCCAGATAGGATGACAAATGTGAAAGCATTTTAAAGTGTTAAAATCACTCACAAGGAATTATGATTAAAGAAACAAACTTGCACGCATATGGGGATGTTTGAAGACAATAAGCTTTCATTTTTTGGATTATATTATAAACAACTGTATTGTGTTCCAAGCTCCTAAGAAATAATAAACCTGTGCAATAAATTATTCTGCTACCTGCAGTGGAACTGTGCAATTATCATTTGTAAAATTCTCATGTTCTAATCATCAAAAAAAAGCAATAAAACCCTAAATACAAATCCAAGCTTAATCTCCATAAAATTAACTTTATCTTATTCATAATATAATATATTCATTGCTTTTCAGGTAAATGATGGGGTAAATGAGTCCTATAAACACACAAAGAATCAAAAAACACTTCCACCAAACAAAAAAACAAATAAATAAACTGTGGAGAGAAAACACACTAGGTTCATGAATACAATAAATTCTGTCATTCCACTGCAAAAATAGGTGCTACTGTGCTCCCTTTCCAATCCTAAAAAAAAAAAAACCTTCAAAATATGATAATAAAGACTAATTCGTATGCCATTTTATTTAATGTGTGCACTTAAATAAGCCCATAAAGAAGTATTAGTCATCAATGACATGTTAAAAATTCCAGCTAATCTAAACTAGGCATTTAAAAATGAATTATTTCCAACAAAGACATCACAAGAAAGCTCTAGGCTGGTATGTTTTATGCATATGAATACAAAATCATCAACAACATACAAGCAAACAAAATCCAGCAACATATAAAAAGAATTACATATCATGACAAGTCGGATTGACCTCAGGTATGCAAGGTTGGTTTGATATATGAAAATCAATTAATGTAATAACACCATATCAAAATACTAAAAAAACCCACAAAACACATGATCATATCACTAAACACAGTAAAAGCATCTGACAAAATCCAATCCCCTTTCATGATAAAAAACTCAACAAACTAGGAATAGAAGAGAACTTCTTCACATGCTAAAAGGCAGCTACAAAACACACACACACACACACACACACACACACACACACACACACACACA